>NC_056525.1:187943165-187944558 GCF_019175285.1 Sceloporus undulatus | reverse complement strand
CTCTCACTTCCATTGGTGGTATCTGGTGGTAATTTGCCTTCATATTATTGTTGATGGTTGTAATTTGCATCGACATAATTTTTCATTCAGATACCATTGTATAAATCTTTCACATCCTTTGATTCTTTGAATCACAAAGGAGAAATCCATAGGAGAAAAAAAATCAATGAGAAGCTGACAATAGTAAAATAACATAATACATTACAAAAAAAAATCATTTGATATTACAGACAGACACAGACATAAAGAAAAAAGAAAGATGGGGAAAAGTAACACAGTAGGCTTGCAAGTCTCCACTCCAACCCTTCTTATTACAATATAGATGATACTATTACTTTTTTCTCTTTATAGTGTATGAAATATAATGTTTTCTTTTTTAAAAAAGAGTTGACTTCTTGGATGTAAACTGTATTAAGAAAGGGTCAGAATGGAGACTTGCAAGCTTACTGTATTGCTTTCCTCCAATTTTATTTCAAGATACACCCCCCCCCAATGTCTTGGTTCATACCCCTGTGGGTTCATCCTCTGTGGGGTATGAGTACCCAGATTGGGAATCACAGCTGTACAGGTCTGGCTTTCAGTTTTGTGGGCTTTGAAATACAACAGTAAAAAGTAACTCCCAACTGTTGAAACTCCTGAAAATATCTGAAGTCAATTGCTCTGTATTCATCTTATATATATTATATGATATGTATCAAACTGAATGTCAGTCTCCTACACTTACCATGTACTTTATGATAGACAAAAAATAAATAAATAAACCCAAATGAGGAAGCAGCAACCAGGCACCTTCATTATCTTACTGATGTTGAAAATCTCAAAATTACAGTGTGCTTGCCTCATACTTTGCATTAACAATTACAGCACAATAGTGTTGTCATCATTTTTGCAGAGAGATTTCCAGATTATGCCAAGATGAAATTTTCTTTGCTGAAAGAGACACTAATTCTAGGACAATGGAATCATCCCTTTAGAAGAGCAGATGGAGCTTGGAGAAAAGCTTCTCCTGAAGGGATTCACGCTCTACAAGAAAGCACAGTGGTGTCAGTAGTATCTCAAATACATCACAGGTTGTAGTTATGAATTAAGCACTGAAATCATTAGTAGAGGTTTTTGACTTAGAGACTTGGTGAAGACTTCTTTCCTGTCCCCTTGAAGGCAGAAGCAGATATGAAAGATGTTTGCATAACGATCATGGGCTGTGGTTCCATGAGGAGGGACTTCTTACAATGGACAGATTGAATCTCACGCCAGTTGGAAGAAATGTTTTTGCCAACAGTCTCAAGAACTTGATCTGGAGGGCTTTAAACTGAGTTCTGTGGGAGAAGGGAGACTCTGGCAGTCCAGCCAGAGAGAGGAGAAGGAGAGGAGCTGCTTGGCAGCCATTTTGAGA
>NC_056525.1:187927248-187943140 GCF_019175285.1 Sceloporus undulatus | reverse complement strand
CTAGAGTCTGAACATCACGTCGCCCAGGTGACGTCGCGACTGCCTCATGGTAAATTTACACAGCCACTGTACATACAACTTTTTTAATTAGACGGTTTCCCTGCCCTCGGGCTACAGTCAAAAGACATGACACAAAAGGAGAAGGAGTGGTGGAGCGCAAAGGGTAAGGGTCCAGCAATTCCCTCTACACCTCCGAGGCCTGGACCAGGCAGATGGACTGGAGGGAGGGTGGGCTTCATAATGGATGGGTTATCGTTCTTCCAGGGAAAATACATACCTCAAGTAGGATAATACATATACAGTACATAGCAATACAGGAAATGGGTCGATAAACAGGCACCAAATGAACATCAAATATAAGCAACAATTATGCAATACCTGGGAAGGCTTATCTAACAGGATGGTTTTCACTCCATTTGAAGCTGGGTTAAAGAAGTGATGGCTCTTGCTTGGGGTAGGGATGTAAAAATATTCTCCAAAACTCGAAAATTAGTAGAAATATGTCTTAGTTTCAAAAATTCGAAAAGTATTTTATAGAGAAGAAATTCTGAATCACTTCTCGATCATGGAGAAGAATTTTGATTTTAATCATTTTCCAATGAAGGAAGAGACGAAACTTCCAGCGGACAATTGGAGGTCGGAATTTGGGTATTTTGCGTAAGAAAAGCTAACCATTCATCTGTTTTACGGAGGCCATTTCCTTTGTTAGGGTGATTCCCCCCCCCCCTAACCTTTGCTCACCACAGCTTGCTTTGAAAAACAAAAGAGAACAAAAGGGGAGGCACTCTGCCTTTATGCCATGCTCTGCCATTAAATTCTCACAGAGAAAGAGAAGAAGGGGGTGAAAGCTTACATTGGATCATCTCAGCCAACCCATTTTTGGATACATCACATTCTCTTATCATGGATATTTGAAACTCCTTGCAATATATGTGTTGTATATATATATATAGGTATATATAATGCAAAATAAAAGTAGGTTGCCTTAGCATCACCTTGGGAGAAGCTGGAGAGAGAGGTGTGTCAGAGCCCTGCAATCTGAGGCTGAGAGAATGTGCGCTCTCCTTGCCAATTATTATTATGATTATTATTATTATTATTATTATTATTGCATAACTTAGCTCACATGGAGGGTGCAGAGAGAAGGGCAGGGAAATGTCTAACAATTTGGTAAGCTGCCATCTGATGGCGTTGGCTAGGAAGAGCTGGGCCAATAATAAATAATAATAATAATAATAAATAATAATAATAATAAAATAGAGTGCAATCCAGCTCAGCCCGTAAAAATCCCGTAAGTGCATATTGTCTCAGCCTCAGGACAATTCTTACCATCCTTCCAAGAAGAACCATCATAGAATAAATAAATAAATAAATTGTAACGTTATATTTAAAGGGCTTATCTTGAATGAACAAAAAACAAAGGGGCAAAAACCATAAGCTTTAGGCAAAAGGGGCGGCTAGGATCACTCTGCCGCACAGTTCATAGAGAAATTCAACTGGCTGACCTGACAGTGCACATGCTTCGGGCTTCAACTCCAATCCTTGGATATATCCTTATGGTAGAAAGGGGTGGTGGTTGGATGACCTCTTGAATCCTTTGTGAATGCTAGGTTTTTCGCTCATGGCAGAATTCCTGGGGCCATTGCACCGCACCCTGCACACCTTCTCGATAAATGTTGTGAGGTCACACTCTCTCAGCCTCAGAGGCAGGGGCATGACCACTCGCATCTCTGGGCACATTCCCTGGTGATGCTAAGGTCAGGCAAAATAATAAGAAAATAATAATATAAATAATAATGCAAGGAAAGTGCAATATCCAGGAATGAGAGAGTGTGAACTTAAGCCCAAGTCAATCCGTGGAGTAAGAGGCTGAACTAAAGTACACTCCAGCCCCAGTTCACCAATAGAAATTCACTGCTGACTTTGGTCAAGATCACGGCTCTCCAGCTTCAACATCCAAAGCCAGTATTCCTTCATGGTAGAAGGGGGGTTTGGATGACCCTGGCAATCCCTTTTGAATGCTAGGTTTTTATCCGGCAGAAATTCTCCATTGCACCCCATGCCGCTCCTTTTTGAAGATTTCCTGCTTGGAGAAGAGCAATTGCCAGTTGACACAACCACCCTCCCCTTCTCATCTGTAGGTCACCGGGTCTCAGCGTCAGGAGCAGCCATGGCAAAACTCCTCGTTGTGCCAAGAAACCCTTGGTTTTCCGCATCTCCAGTTCCAATCCTTGGTTGACGGGTTCAACTGACATGTCCTCTAGGATCCCTGTAGTCCGATGTATTAAGTATCAAGAGAAGGGGGTTGGACTGGTGGTCATTGAGAGCACTCAGCTCTAGCATTTCTTGTTTGGGGCTTCAATCAAGTGTTATTATTTGTGAGAGGGGCTTTCCCCCCCCTTTTGTGTGTGTGGCCTTAGTTTTTTAAGCAAGGAATGGTTCTTTAAAACATCTGCCAAACTTCCTTTGACATGGTAATTGAGTTTGAATGAAGTATTAGCGTAATTATTAATTGTCTTTATTGTCATTCGAGAAACTGTGAAAAATATTCGCTAGCTTCTGAAGGAGAGAAGAAATCACCTTTTGGAAAAGGGGGACGTTGTGGAACGAGATATATTTTTTAAAAAAATTCTGCACCAAGTATCGCAAATGAAGAAAAACATGGGTTGTCTCAATAAGCTAATTTGTGGGGAAGAATTCCAGGAGTGAGCAGCAGCGATGAAAGGAGCGAAATCTAATGGGGCAAGAGGAAAGCCGCTGACGCAGACCTTCCTACCAGAACAGAGAGCCCAAGTAAGAAGGTAGGAGAAAAAGGGTCTGATAAGTAAGAGGGAGCCATCCAATGAGGGCTTTAAATGTCACAGCAGGAGCTTATACGAATGGCGGGAAGGGAGGGGGACCAGTGAAGGAAGCCAACACAGGAGAGATGGGGGTCAAGGGGTGGGCAGAAGTGAACTGCGTGGCAGCTAAATGAGTGGACAGAAAATTAAAGGACGGACAGTTAGAAGAGAAGCCACAGCCAGGAGAAATTAAGAATAAGTCGTGAGACACTAGGGGCATGGCGCAGGATCTTGGCAGTAGAGGGGGAGAGATATGGTGCGGATTTTGTCAATATTGTAAAAAGACCTACAGCCTTGGAGGTGGTCTGGATCTAGGGATAACAAGACAGAGAGAATCAATCTAATTGGTAAGATGGATAATTGGTAGATGGATAATTGTAAGATAGGTGCCCAACACTGCTTAGAATGCCATCCTGGAAAAGAAAGGTCAGTGGATGGCGAACTATGGGCATCAATGCCAGAGGTCACGCAGACCTTCTCTTGGGCACATGTGCGGCGGCACGCAGAGTTTGCCAGAGTTTGTTACTAGAAACCAGAGGGACTGGCAATTTGCAATAAATAAAGGGGGTCTTGGTTGCAGTTTGGGCAACTAGGCCTCTAAAAGGTCATCATCACTGAATAGGTTGTCAGCAGGCCATATCATTATGAAATTTTCTCCAAATATTAGAAAATCTGCTTCATTAACCATTGCCATCAAGTGGATAATAAGTGGAAGTTGTGCGTTTGGGCAACAGAGAACGGGTTCTTTCTTACTCTGATTGAAGCATTCAAGAGAACCAACTGTCATCCTTCACTAATTCTCAACGTCTTTCATAATGTGATGTACAGGCAATAATGTTCCAAATATGGATAGCCAGGACGAGGATTACTAGTTCTTGGAAGGCAGCCTAGCACAGCAAACAGGGGGGACAGAGGCACGAGGGGGAGCCACACAAGAGGAGCAGCAGTAACCACAGGGGAGGAGCGTGTCAACAAGAGAGGGAGAAGAGCCGGGCAAGGCGGGCGGGAAAGGACAGAGACAGAAAAGGGACATGATAATACAGTGGGACCCGGGATACGAGGAAGGCGAGCCGCCGGGGACGAAGATTCCAAGGTTACGAAAAAAATCATGGGAAAAAAACTGTTCCGGGTTACGAAGGTTAGTCCGGGTGAAAAAAATTTGTTGTGCGGTGGGCGCGTGTTCGCACGAATCGGGCTTGCGCTATTAGCGACCTATGGGCTTGTTCAGCGTACGAAGGTTTCGGTTACGAACGCGGCGGCGGAACAGAATGTAAATGCGTAACCCGGGGACCACTGTATCAGACTGGAAGTTTTGTGTAAAGTGAGACATTCCCCTTAGCAGAGCAGGTGTCATAGTGAGATATAGATACAATGGTATAGATGCCCAACCTAGCTGAGTAAAGTAGAGAAAGAGGAGCTGAACTGCATAATCGATCCCAAGCTGAGCACACCAAAGAAAGAAGGGTGAAGGTAGCAAAACAGAAGTCTGAAGAGATAGAGAAATATATCAGCAAGATTTTGCTCAATACATATAAATAAATCTAAAAGTGTAATTAAACACACGAAGCAGTTGAGCCTAGATCACGTGTTCGCGAGAGAAATGTAACAGCCTAATATACCTAATATACAAGGAATCTGAAAATTTGATTAAATAATGTCAATAGAGTTTTCGGGGCCAATAGAGCAACTGAGAGCGGCAAATGACCTTGACCGCAAGGAAAGAATTGACTTTCAAAGAAACGCACTGATGAATTGCTCTTTGGATAATGAAGTCGGAGGAAAAAGAGGTAAACTGAAATGATGCAAAAAGATTAAATTGAAGAAATAAATTTCTGTCTGTTTCTGTATGATGTCGAAATACTCGCCCCCACCAACAAAAAAAAACACAGACATGATACCATTTTAAAAAATCTGTCGCTTTGCGGGCTAGAACGATTAGGTATTGCTAATGTACATTTCTGTAGGCTTTAGCAATGAAATTTCTGTCAAACAAAGTGCAATTATGGCTAATTAAGTGTTCAGTAATATATATTGTTGTCTGGCAAAGTAAATATAGCCAAACCTCTCTCTTAATGCTGCCTTAAATCTCCCTGAAAGCTCGCACAACTAAGATACAATGTTCCATAATGGTACAGTATATTGTCCTCATCATATCGTTAGTGTCACGGTCTCTGTTCTCCATCAAACTGAGAGAAAAAAGGTGGAGCAAATTAAATATAATTGCACTGACTGATGCATCTTTTTAAAAAAGAGGCATAAGGACAACTGCTGTGGAGAAGGGGTCAGAGGAACCAGAATCACAGCATATGAGAAGAATTGTAAAGCCTTTTCTGTCCGGTACGCAAGAATTTCCGCACTGCAGAATTATAGAGCACTTAGGCCCACCTTAATGGCAGGGACTCAAGTATTATAGCAAGTCGGTGGATTGTAGGTTTTGTGAGCTATTGACATCTCTCTGTCAGAGAGCTCTGTGCACAGCAAACTAAAATCCTAAGATCCAGAGATGATCATATAGTGTTACTTAATATCAGGGGGTGTTCCTACAGGGCAGTTACATTAGTTCAATGAGAAGGTTATGCTCAATTTGAATCATGGAGGGGATAATGTAAACTGCTGAAGATCTCACCTTGTAAAAAAGGTCCAAGATTAGAACTCTCAATGAAAGTTCAATTAGTTTATTATTAAGCAAAGGAGAAAAGAAGTTCACAAAAAGTCCACATAACATTCCATCAATAGCATTCACAACCACCCCACACAAAGAACTAATGCAGACAATATTAAAGATAGTACATGTAGCAGATGAATAAGGCAATACTATTGACCAGTCCAAAAGCGGGCTCCATCAGAGATATGGAGTGGGCGAGTGCTGCAACAGGGCTTCATGAAATGTGTGTGTGGGGGGGGAGGGTGGAGGACATTACAATCATTGCAGCCAATGATGAAACAGAGGTGCTTGTAAGTAAAACCAAACAATGTGTAGTCTAAACTTTGTGGTCCACGCTTCAAAATAGTTTTTAATCCAAAGGAACCAAGGGACTCCATTTTACTATGCCATGGTATATAATGGGACTTGAGTAAACCACAACTTACTGATATCTATGGGAGTCCTGAGAACCAAACCTCAGTACCACTGTAACATGTTCACGTCACATACATATCCGGGATAACTGTGCATGCCATGGTTGGTCCGATGATATTATAATTACAGCTATAATTACAGCATATGGGACACATTTGTTGTTTTGTTATTGCATCAGGCACTTGGGTTTTTATTGGAGAATTTAGTCGAGAATTTGACTGCTTCCTCTAGGCAAAGATCTGACTTGCCAATTTCATGGGTTTGAAGATGAGCAGGAGGGAAAAAAATTGAATCCTAGTCCAACTCATCCACTAAACACACTGGATCAGTAGAAGAATTTAAAAAAACACTTATGGTTAACATTGCGTGTTACAGCCACCCATTTGGGGGCGCCAGTAAACCGGACCTTTCCCGCCGATTGGAGGCCATCGCTGCCGCAATGGACAAGCCTCCAGAAGGCCGATCTGCTGCTTTACAGGCCGGCGGGGAAGCTGAAAAGGCCACTTCCCCGTGGCTTGAAGCCCCGAGGACACCCAAATGCGGTGGGGGAGGAGGAGAAAGGGGCCGCGTTGGCCCCTTTCTCCTTTTGCGCATGTGTGCAGGCCATGTACGCTGGCGCCCAGCACACAAACCCAGAAGACATCCGTTCGAGGCTCCTCTCAACACCGGGAAAGGGCACAGTCAGGCACTCAAACGGATGACTACACCAACACGCGTCGCCTCAGTGGGAGGCGGCACAGTGGTGTCGTCATAATGGCGCCCGTGTGACGGGCCACCGCCATTTTGGATAGCGGAAAAAAAAAAAAAAACTCGGTCCTATAGGGTTAAGGGGCGTCAAGAAGTGACCGCACCATTGCTAACCTATAACGACCCGAGTCCATACTTTTTATCCTTTTGTAACGGCCTTACTAAGTTACATAAGATTACACAGACGTTTTTATTGTCTTTGTTAACAAATAAATACTCTCATACTATCAATAGATTTTAGGTGTATTTATTACTTGGAATGTCTCCAATTGTGTAAGGATTTCATTGTGCATCCAGACGTCCCCCAGGGAACTTGTCCTACACAAATTTTGTTTAAAATTTAAAAACTTGGTTTCATGCCATGCTCCCATCGTCCCCTATTCCTGTGATATTAAAGCAAATAGTTTTAGACAAATTTCAATGTTAAAAGATCCAGTTTCAAAGAAAGATAGACATAGGCCTTTACACATGCACATACACAAAATAGTAAATTTACTCCAGTTGTGGTTATTTCTGGATGGCACGTGAGTAAGTGAAGTTTTGTTGTGTGGTCATATCATCAGCAGTAATTACGTTCAATCACTGACACTAACTTCAGGTTGAATGCATTTAGAACATGTGTTCCGAGATTTGGAAAACTTTGTTTTTATATCCCTGCATTTGACAATACTCCACCACCGTCTAGAGTATATTGTGACTTCAAATATCACTAACAAAAGGAACTCAAGAACTCATATGTCTGTTTTTCTTGGATGTCCACGTAAGCCGAAGTACTCTTCTCCATCACAATTTCAAATGAGTTGATTTTCTTTCTGCTCGTCCTTCACAGGTCCAGCTGTGCAACATCTGTACATGGGAATTGGGATCAATGGCCGGAATGATTGCTGACTGTAATGCTCAGTTGTATGTAGAGATGTAGAAGATAAGAGCGAAGAGCTCACCATTATTGGATAGTATAATTTATGTGCCTGGTTGTCAAAATTCTTGAGTAAGCAGTTGGCACGGAAGGGTATGAATAGAAATGGAAAGCTAGTGCTAATCACAGTTATTTTTTGTTTTTTTCCCAGATACTCTACGCAGTGTGGCATAGTGTTTGAGTGCTGAACTACAACTCTGGAGTCCAGGCTTCAATTCCCAGCTTGGCCATGAAACCTATTGGTGAACTTGGGAAAGTCCATCTTCCACTCATCAGAGAAGGCGTGGCAGCCTTCATCTGCAATCTTGCCAAGAAAAGCTCCAAGATCTTAGGTACCATAATCAAAAACAACGTGAGGAACCAACAACAACAACAACAAGCCAACTAAATTATCAATGAAGTGAATGCTTTACATTATCAATGGCCAGCATCCGAGTTTTTTGGGGGGTTTAAATGAATAGGTTATGATCGATAAATCAGAGAATCATAGTTGGACGAGAACTGCAAGGGGCCGCTCCCGCCAACCCCCTGCCAGGCAGAAATCCAATCAGCATCGACCCATAATGCCATACAGCCTCATTTAAGCTCCAGGAAGAGACTCCACTACAAACAATCCGAAGGAGTGTGGTTGACTGTAGAACAGACCCGTACTAAGTCAGAGAGTCTTCAAGTTGAAGGTAGAAGCTCTTTTCCTGTAAGCTTCTCCATTGTTCTGGGTCTGGTCTCTGGAGGGCGAGAAAACAGCTTGCTCCCCGTCAATATGACATCCTTCAAATATTTAAAACAGGGCATCATATCACACTCTTAACCTTCTCTTCCCAGGCTAAACTCTCAGCTCCTGATCGTGCGCAAGGGCAAAGGTTTCCAGAACCATTCAACATTTTAGCCACCCTCCATTTGGAGCGCGCTCCAGTTCTCAAATCCTTTTTAAATTGTGGGGCAAGAACGGGGACACATATTCCAGGTGGGGTCCTGACGAAAGCAAAATACTTCTCTGTCTAGACAGTATACTTTATTGATGCGCCGAAAAGTTGCATGGCCGTTTTGAGCTTCTGCAATCGCACTGTGTCTCGGTGGTTCCTGTATCTACTTGGACTCCCAGATCCCTTTCACATGTAAGTTCATTCAGCCAGGTGTCCCCCATCCTATATCGTGCATTTATTTTTCTGCCCTAGTGGGGGTACCGTACATTTCTCAGTTACATCAAAATGGCGGCGCCCGTGTGAACAGGGCGCTGCCATTTTGTATGTACTCCATACGTACTAGGGTTGCGGGTGTCTAAAAGAGATGCCCCCAGGCAACCCTAGTATGTACGGAGTACTACTTGGGTGCCTGTCTGTAGCGGGTCACAATTAAGGTATAGTCCACTGAAGATTTTGGCGGGAAATGTATTTTATAAATTCTGCTGATATTACCTCTTGTGCATGGCTGATGCCAGTATGACTAAATAAGCACTGGTGCTCATAGCCAAAAGCAGAGGGAAGACATGAAGGAACACCAACACATACTTTGTTCTTTTCCTAGTCAAAGTTTATGGATATGGATTTGTAAACTTTAATTTCCAGATTACTTTTACCTCTAGCAATTCTATTGCAATAGAATTTTTTTTAAACTGAGCTTGTAGGAAAAGTTTGAAAGTCCTAGCTTGAACTTCTTGGACCATGATCCTGCTAAAAATATTACTAGCTGTGACTAGTTGTTTGCAATATTCATCTCTCTCTATCATCAAAAGCTGCATCTGGCACAGATGACCCCATTTTCTGTGTTTTTCACTTTTGTGCAAATTGAATGGGCAACCTCAGTTCTTAAAAAAGTATGCTTCCATCTAGGTAATTGTGTAAAATGAAACAATTCCTAATGTAATCAGTTCTGAAATTTAAAGAAATGCTGCAAATTCAATGCCAAAAGATTATTTGAAATTCCTTTCAATATGACTGGTTCAGATGAAAAATGATTAAGAATTCAGTTCAAACAGCTGCTCCTGCAGGAAACTTATTCACATAACAATATAGGAACAAAAATTATGTATAAATATATGGAGTAATTTCAGCTGTAATCTCTAGCTTCACAAATAAGTGTTATACTCATTAATTCAAAACACCCTATTTTCTTTTCTTTCTCAGTCTTTTTTTTAGTCCTTTCAAAACCATGTTTTATTTTTATACCAAATTTGACAGGAGCTGCTAGGTCCTTGGGAATTCAGGCTGATTCAAAGGATATGAATTTTGATTTTGGAAAGAGAGCTTTGGGGACATGATGGTGTTCTCTGTTGTTGATTGCAAGGTTGGCAAAGGTTCTTGAAAAGCTGCAGTTTTGCCAACCATACAGGAAGTCATAGCACAGCAAAAACAAATTTCCAATCCAGTTTCAGATATATCAGCACAATTTCCCCATATATGCTGCACTATGGCCAGCCTGTGGACTATTTGGGAGTGGGTGCCATCTTACTATCTCAAGGTAAGGCATCCACACTGCTCAGTCTGTGAAATGCTACTGGCCTGTACCTAGTCCACTGAATCCTACTGAACCACCTCTTGAGAAGTGCCATGTCTTGGGGCCTGTCCTCATTCCTGGTTAACTAGTTTTCAGAAAATGCTATTAGGGACTATGGAGTGACACAGGGCCCCATCTTTTCTATCCATGATGTTTAGGCATGCATATGAAATTACTTTGGGAGTTGTCTGGAGAACTGGCCTGGAATGTCAGCAGTAGGTTGCTGCTTTGCCAGTCCATTTCTTATTTTTGTATACTGGAGGACCAAGGGAAACTTTGAACTGGTGCTGTAGTCCAGTGATGGACTCACTATAAGTAAATACTGTAATGTAGTTTTTTTTTTATTGAGGCAAGACTACTCTTCTATTCCCCCCCCCACTGATCCTATACTTGCACAGTTCAGTCTGTTATGAACAGGTTTGTGATATCCTTGAAGAACTTGCCACATAGCTTGAGAGTGCATTGTGATCTGTCACTACTTCCAAATGTTGATGATGCCAAATACTTCTCAATTGCTTTGCTTTGACTCTAGCTGCATTAATTCTTGGGCAAATTGAACCTGACCATAATAATGTGCAGGGGGTACAGGAGTACAAGGTGTGTGGGATGGACCAGCTTGACACCCTAAGGGGGGATGAAACCACTACTCCCCAAACATTTGCCTCTTGGGAGAAATGAGCTTGGCGTTCACCTTCATCCCTTTCAAATGCTGAAGAGATGCTGTGAATGGAGCGAGGCTCAGTGGGAAGAGATACGAGAAGCCCCAGTTTTTAATTTTTTTTAACATTTTAAAAATAATTTTTATTTTCCATTTTTATTTTAAATAATTAAAAATAATTTTAAAGCACCTTTTACCAAAATTTCACTTTAACCAAATGAAACAATGTGCATGTAAATACACTTAGGCTGTGCTTATGATATTGTAATTAAAAGGAATAATTTTCAGTCAGCCCGTGGCATACGCGGGCTTTGCTTACATGGCTTTCAGCTTGTGCTGAAGCCGCACTACAATTAAATGAATGGTGCATGTGCCTGTGGCACATGCACCGTGCTGCACCACTTACACACAGCCCATTGTTTTCAATGGGGTGCGAGCATACACAGTTTCCCCCTGATGTAGCGGGGGAGGGTCCGGAATGGATCCCCCATGTAAGGGAAAGGCTGACTATAATTTTGCTAGTTACTTATGTTGCAACTATTACCTTAACCTTCAGTGATATAAGTTATGATTTATGAGTAACATAAGTACAAAAAACACTTCTAAGAATTCTGTATGGTGTGGTATGAAAGGAGGTCAATTGTGGGGGGATGACAGCATGAGTTAGGGCACTGGGTGACACCTAGCCTAGTGATGCCACTGGTCATGCATAGTTCAATTACATATTGATTGGATTACAATAGCAGCTACTACCTGGTGCTGCCTCCAAAAAAGGGCCCTGAAGATATAGTTCCTCAGCATGCTTCTCTCTGGTTTGAAGTACTCTTACAGAAACACCCATGACAGTGTGGTTTTTGAATTACAATGGCTGCAAGTTTGCTTCTAGGCCTAATGCTGATTCTATTTATTTCATTTATGCTCAGATTTTACCCCCTCCCCTCATAGCAGCTAACAAATTTCGTCAGACAACATCAGCATTAATCTTTAAGGTTCTGAGGACCTGCCTCAAAGGTCATCTTCTTCTCAATTACATCTCCTTAGCCTTTTTGTTCGACAGTAGAATTTGACAGAATTTGATTTGGAATGAAATGCAGTAAGAAGGGAGAATAAAGTTGCTGAAAGGCAATGCCAAGAACTATATCTGAGATTATTTTATGCATCCTTTTGTTGGTAAACAAGCATCTAGATGGGTTTTGCAGGAGTGCTTTGCAGAATATTGTGAAAGACTTCTGGTGAAGAAGGTCCATATAACCTAAGAGGGAATGTCAGATTTAATATGTGCAGTGACTCTTTCAGTGACTGAACTTTTAAAATTTTTTACAAGAGAGGGGGAGAATGTAGTAGTCTTGAAATTCATATTTTATTTTGGTATACACAATTTGGGGCTCTTCAGGGTTTGGTGCTTGCTTATATTTATGCCATCCTGCTAAGAAAGGCCATCAGCACAAATTCCAAACAGTTAAAACGGGTATAAAACCATTCCAATAAGAAAAAGGACCTTGAAAAATAACAATAGGCTTTGCTCTGTGCTAATAATCTGTGAGAAGCTTGCAATCTATGGGTTGCATGAGACTCCCCCCTCCCCCCACACAGGGCCTTTTCCATGAACCCAAGACCCTGTCAGACCCCAACTCCAGCCCTCTTCCTGAAAAATGAATTTTGTGAACAAGATGGCAATTTCATTAAATTAATGCTCAGGGGGATCCCCAAGACAATTTTCATGGATGCTGAGATAGTTTTTAAGGTGGGAGGTGGGAGGTATCAACATTGGCAGAAAGATCATTGATAACTTTGCCTACTTTCAGGTATGTTTTTACAAAACAATGAAAATACCCATCCATCCACTATACTGTTTTAAATAGTATATTTTAAACCTATATTTTGTTGTCATTGTTATATACCTTCAAGTCATCACTGGGTTTTCTTGGCAAGTTTTGTTAGGGTGGTTTGCCATTGCCATTCTCTGAGGCTGAGAATGTGTCATTTGCCCAGGATCATCTAGTGGGTTTCATGGCTGAGCAGGGATTTGAACCTTGTTTTCCAAGGTCATAGATGAACACTCAAACCACTACACTACACTGGTTCTTTGGGAGTGTCTATACTGAGGAAAAACAACAACCTCACCTTGCTTTTTTCTAGTCTGCAGGGACTCTACACAACCCTGAAGTATCTGCAAAAAACTGATGGGTGTGATTTTGTTAGTCGAAGTTAGTAGAAATCCAAGAGTACCTCTCCCTTGGGAGTGATATTCCTTTGTGCAGGGACATTTGCATTGATTATCCAAACATTCCCAACTTTCCTTCCCATTCTTCTCTGCTGGAAAATCCACTCTGATCCTGAATTCTGCCCTGGGATAGGTTTGCAAAATTTTGCAGATCATTCTCAGTCTATTAGTCTGTTTGCTTGTTGTACCCTCTTCTGCGATAGAAATATTTTAATAAATAAATGGGGGACCAATTTTACAGATGAGGAATTCCAACAAACAAGTGGCCTATTAAATAATGACACATCCATAACATGAATCATTGAGCTGTGCCTGTTGGCTTCCGTGTCAGGTGTGATGAATCCATTCTAAGTTTTAGTCTAAACTTTAAAGGATAACAATCTATGGTAAATCTGGATTAAATCTCAAGAGTGGATTTACTGTTTGATTGATGTGGAAGCCACCAGCTGCTCCTAATTGTACCAACAGATGATCTTTATCCTGGCCAGCAAAAACAGAGCATCCTGCCAGGTGTGGAAGGTCAGTATTAATTGAGGTAGGCCCATTAATTGAGGTGTGGAAGGTCATGTTTATTGAGATAGGCCCATGGTTTCCATGGAAGCCATGAAATCATGATCTGCTTCTAATGAAGGCTGGACAACAGGTAGGATACTAACAAGTGCTTGCATGTGAGCACACACACACACCGCTTGGAAACAGATAGCCAACTTGGAGAAATTCTGAACACCAGCTTATTTTGTCTGTTGCTGCATTCAAAAACCTAGTGGGCAAAATTGGATCAAACTGACCCAGCTAACTTTACTCATCCAGTTTTCATTCACATGTGCCAGATCATCTTGTTCATCCTAAATCAAATAATTCAGGGACAAAGTTCTTCCCAATCACTGGCCTGACATTCAACAGTATTTTTTTTTTCACCTGATGGTGTCATAAAGAGACAGGAAAAGCTTTTATTGTCTATATCCTTGACTAGAAATGATGCTCTTCACCATGCTGTCTAGAAACATAAGTCTTATCTTTTCTCTACCCACAAATTGAAACCCTTCATGTTTCCTGTCATCACTTCCCTTCTGCAGAGCATGGGATTATATTTCAATTCTATATCTCATCTAACTCTCCTAAGACAAAGAAGGCTACCAATATGATGCTCTCTGACAGGAACATGGTACTGCTGAGCATATTCAGGAACATCATACATAGTAAAAAAGTTGTCAGAAAGGTTTCTCAGGCATGTGAAAAGTGAGAAGCTGGACAAGCCTGAATAGAGCCCTCCAATTACAGCTCACAAAATGCTGTGATGAATGCCTTTGGGGATAGAAATATAAACACCAGATAGGTCCAATTTCTAATTCATGACCATTGCTACTTTTCCACATTGCTACATTGCTCAATTGACACTAACAATTCTATGATGTAATAGTACTGAAGCTGGTGAAGCAGTTTGATTTGTAACAGTGGATCATTTCTCTGACATAACTAAACCAGAACCAGAATAAACAGAAAAGAATGAAATCATAATACATACTGAAAAAGCCTTCAAGAGTTTTTTTAAAATTGTATTATTTCTTATAGATGTTTGTGTTCTTAATATAATATATGGTGATTATTATCTGTTTACCAGTGCAGGTTGTAACTATTCCTTCTGAAATATAATTAGGTGTTCATGATTTCATAATATTTACATTTTTCAAGGCACTGGTGCCCCCTTGTGGAAATAAAGAAAAGTAAGAGCTCATATCTAAAAGTCAAATTGTAATTGTTTCAGCCAGGCATTCAATGTAAAATAATTTCGGTTACAATACTATATAAATATACTTATCTGAAAAAAAATCCATTTAAATCGTGAGATGGTGTGTTAATTTTGCATAAGTAAATAGATTTTCTGCACAAAAGTTTGTAGAGAAACAGTGTTCCCCAACATGATGCCCTGAAGATGTGAATACACTTAAACTCCAACACTTGAAGAACTGTTAAATCAGAAGGCCTTGAGTTGCAGGCTTAAATATGTTTGGAAGCAAGTGCCTTTGGACTAAATCAGGGGTTTGCAATTGTGGAGGGAGCAGAGACCATTTCCCCCTATCCCCCATAAGTTTGACCAATTCATTCAAAACAACCAGAAGTGATGTCTTGTCTTTTCTGCACTGAATTTCAGCTGATTTTTTTTAAGGCTTGGGAGTTTGTGGTTGACAAAACTGCTACATTTTGCAGCTATTTCAACCCATGGGGGCAGTTTGCAGTGAAAAAAAAAATACCCTTTTTAATTTGGGGAGGCGTCTGGGACCTTTGTGTGGGCTTCCATGAGGCTTCAGATGCTGAGATTAGAAACCCGAAGGCTGTATGTGGCAGACAAACAAAGGGTGCATCTATATTGCAGCAAGAATGCAGTTTGACACCACTTTAACTGACATGGTTCAGTCTGACAAAATCCTGGGATTTGTAGTTTTGTGAGGCATCAGCAATTTTTGGCAGAGAAGGCTAATGAACTTGTAAGTCTACAAATCCTAGGATTCCATAGGATGGAGCTACACCACAAAGTGGAATCAAACTGCAGTATTTCTACAGTGCAGATACACCCTAGATGCTATTGCTAGTCCTAAGAAGATTAGATCATTCATCTAGGGAAACTTTCTTTTCTTATTGATTTAACAGATTTACTTGAGTTGGAACTAACATTGGAATTTAGGTCCACTGAATTATCAAGAACTATTTTGCAACTTGAGTACAAATTTCTTATAATTTTGTTAAAGAAAGAAACAAAGAAGTTTGGAAATGACACTCCACCATGACTCAGCGTTACAATTTTATTGTTCAGACGTCAGAATGCCATTGTTGTTTTCACGCTTTGCAAAGTTTAAATAATGCAGGCTCAGACACTGTGGCGGGATACACACCGCCATTTAGTACGTATACAATACGTACCAGGGTTAGGAAGGGG
>NC_056525.1:187861591-187924248 GCF_019175285.1 Sceloporus undulatus | reverse complement strand
GGCGGCGGCAGACCGCCGCAAAGCGGCGGTCTGTACCCCGCCTGTATTATGCTTTTTATTGCTTGAAATGGCCTTTGCATCAAAGTATCTTTTTTGCTGTTATCAAAAGTCTAGACTTTTTGTTATTAGCAAAAAAGGATACAACCAACTGATTTAATGTTATACTACTAAGTCATCTGGAGATACTCCATAACTGTTTCAGCAATTTCCTGTTTAACTGAAAAATGTTTGCAGTGTCCAGGAGCTCTGTATACATGTGTGGGACCAATACCTCAGCTGGGCAAATTTCAGAGGATCACATATTTTTGTGACACACAGCAGCTTAAACAGGAGCAGGAAGAAAACCAGCTTAAAACTGAACAGTAACTAGCTGTTTTTTAGCTGTCAGAACTTTCACTGAAAAGTCCCCCGTCCATTGCTCTCAAATTCTGTCCCCTCTTTGCCTCAGACTGCTCTCTAAATATAAGATAGTAGTAGGATTTGAGTGCATTCTTTCTTGCAGGATAACGAAGAAGACAATTTCATATCTGCAGAGCTGGCATTTCTAAGCTGGTGCCCTCTCTTGAATATATACCTTAACATGGTGAGGGTAGTTGAGAGTGTCAGAAAAACTGTTAGGACTCTGTTGAGAGTCTAGACTCCCAGTAAGGTCTGTCAGGGATGATGGGAGTTGTAGCTCTTCTACCTCTGGCTTGAACTCACCACCTGGTTGTGCACCGTGCTGACCAGTTTTGGCCAGTGGTTATAGCTTAGCAGAGTTACAGAGAATAGGCTGAAGACCCCGACAAACTCTCCAAGCCTTCTCACTCTACTTCCACAGAAGTCTTCTCCCTTCTTCAGGATCCAGCTGGCTCTTGTAGCTTCACCCAAGACACCAGACAACTCAGTAGTCTTATATAAAAGATCTACTTTATTCTACTATATACAGCTCCAAAACTATCCAACACAACAATACACTACTCCTCACTCTACTACCCACAAAACACATTGGGATCCATAGTCATTATTATAGTCAATGCAAGATACCTCCCACTGTTGTCTGTTTCCACCCAGTAGGCGTGTACATCATTCTCATTGGTTCTCTTGGTTCATCCTACAATTAATGATTTCATCATCTTAGCCTTGACCACTTAACAATTGTCAGGTGCATCTCTGTCCTTGGCATTCAGGACTTGTTAATTCCATTACCATTTACACCTGTGTGGTTCCCAATTGGCTTCTGCTGAGTCATCCTGACTCTCACATACATGTTTTATTTCATTTACTGTATATCCCATGTTGCTTTTTTCCTTGACAAGGTCACCATCTATTATGTGCCAGTGCATACCCTCATTATATATATATATATATATATATATATATATATATATCATAATTAATATATGTAGGGCAATTTTAATTTCTTAAGATTCTAGCCTTTGTTAAGGAAACAAAAATATTCAAATATCAAAAATATCAAAACCAAGCCTGGCCTAGCTTTAAATCAGCTGAGTAGCAGAAATATGTCCTTCTCTATGCTCCTCTAAAAACTAAGATGGATTCAAAAACAACACAAGTAGTTTGCAGTTTAAGGAAAGGTTTACTAATATTTTTAATATACACAATATACATATACATAGAAGCTGTATCCTAATCTAGTTAATGAATAGTTCAGGTAAAGAAGAAATCTTAAATTCACCATCTTTACAAGAAAGTTGAGACAGGAGGAAGATTTTATTTATTTATTTATTTATTTATGGTATTTATACCCCATCCTTCATGGGGAACCCCACAGATATGAAAAAAATCTGTGTGAGAGAGAAGTTTCTCAAAAGGGGGAGTGACCTGAATCACATTTTTTAACCAATTTTTAAAGTTACTGACCTGACCCAAGGAAGTTAAAAGCCACCACATAGTTTAACCAGGGCATGCTTGGCTAACAGAGAACAAAATGACAATCACCATGGGTAATGCATGATAAGACACATTTACCCTATCAGCTTACTTTGCCTTTATTCAGGGGTGTCATTAGGAGGGTACAGGGAGCGCAATCTGAGTAAAACTACTACTCCCTGAGCATTTGTTTTTGAACAGAAATGGGCTGTGGCATTTGCCTGAATCCCTTTAAAATACTGAAGACATGGTGTGAGGGGGGAAGGCTTAGTGAGAGGAGAAAGGAGAGACCCCAAATTTTTTAAAAATTAAATTTTCAATTTTTTAAAATCTTTCAAAAATGTCTTTAAAAACATCACATCTTACCAAATTTTCATACCAACCACATGAAACTATGTAGATGTAAATACATTTAGGCTGTGTGTATGATATTATAATTTAAAGGTATAATTTTAATTTTGCTAATATTGCATAAAGTTAGTACAAAAACATTACGAAGTATTCTATATAATGTGGTATGGAAGGAAGTTGATGGGGGGGGGGGGAGGTGACAGCAGTCCTAGTGAGCAAGAAAGCTCTCCGACTGAGCAAAATTCACATGCCTCAACCCAGCTCGGGGCCGGGTTAGGATCAGCAATGACATGGGGATGCCTTGCCGACAGTTTAGCATGTAATAAACTCCATTTTCACTTGGCCATGCGCATCCCCTGCCCATGCCCAGAACAGAGACAAAAGTGTGTGCGATAAGCTCCCAAAACACCGAGGCTGCATTGCTGGCTTGGGCTGGTTACAGGAGTCACATAAAAGAAATATTGCAACAACTTCACTGCCTACTGGCCCATTTTTGAACAGGTTGTCAGATTGTATTGTAAAAAGGTTCAAAAGACCTGGAATCATGGAAAAATAAGCATTTAAAAGTGAAACACATGAAAGAAAGTTTTTATTGTAAACAATGAGGATCACATCAGGACAGTAATAGCTTGGCTATCATGAGTATTTGATGTTAAAGGGCAGACAACATTGTTAGTGGCACACCCACAGGGTCATCAGACAGGATTATTTATATTCATTTTATTTATATGCCACCCAAATGGCATAGAACTAGGACCCAGGGTGGCTTCCAGAAATAGTAAATTAAAAAATGTGTAAAATAAATATTAAGAACAATTAAAATCATCACACAAAAAGATTACAATAATTAAAAACAAACAACCAAACATTTAAAAGATAAATAAAACATCTCCAATAAAAAGCCTCCCTGCTTATACATTAAAAGCCTGCTTAAACAGAAACAGCTTTGCTTGCTGGTGAAAGGAAAGCACAGGGAGAGTGCCAGCCTAGCATCCCACGGAAGCGAGTTGCGGAGGGTGGGAGCAACCACTGAGAAGGCTCTTTCTCATGTCCTTACCAAGTGAACCTGTAATGGTGGCAGGACTGAGAGAAAGTCTTCCCCTGAAGATTCTAGAGCTCTGATAGATTCATATCCAGATAAATGGTCTCAGATAATCTGGTCCCCAAGCCTATGAGACTTTATAGACCATGACATCCACTTTGAATTGTGCCCAGAAACCAATTGTTATCCAGCGAAGATGTTTTAACAAGGGAATTATATGACCCTATAACTGGCCCTCCTAAGTATTCTGAGTGCAGCATTTTGAATCCATTAAAACTTCCAAATGGTTTCAAAAGGCCGTCCCACATAGAGTGCACTACAGTAGTCCAAATAGCATATGATCAAGGTATGGTTCCCCACAGCCAGATCTAACTTTTCAAGAAATGGGTGCAGCTGGTGTACTACAGTGGTATGCACCAGGGTTTGGTTTCAGGACTCCCTGTGGATGCCAAAATCAGTGGATGCTCAAGTTCCATTATATACAATGACATATAAATAGTAAAATCAAGATTTGCTTTTTGGATTAAAAAAAATATTTTCAAGCCATGGATGGTTGAATCTGTGGATGCAGAATCCATGGATAAAGTGGGTTGATAGCAGTTTCAGTTGTGCAAATACACACTTGGCTACTGTTGAAATCTGGGGAAAACATGCAAGGTGTGAGCCTGAGATTTTAGGGGAATATAGCACAGACAAAGTCCCTGTTCCCTGATCTGCCTTTTGATTGGCCAGGAACACCTCTGTCTTGTCAGTTTGTTTGCCCTCATTCAGTCCACTATTGAAACAGACATTGGTTCAGTACATAGATAGCTTCCTTGGAATCAAATAGGAAGGAAAGGTAAAGTTGGGTGTCATCAGCATACTGGTGATGTCAAGCCCCAGAATTCTGGATGGCCTCTCCCACTGGTTTCAGCATGGAGGACAAAACAGAACATCTGTATAACCTCACAGGCCAATGACCAGGGAGCTGAACAGGAGCACCACCTTCTGAGCTTGCTCCTTCAAGAAGGACTGGAATTACTGCTGCATAACAGTGTCCCTAAGTCCCATCCCAGAGAAGCAGTGCAGAAGGATACCATGGAGGATGTTATTGAAAGCTGCCAAGATGTCTAAGAAGAACCAACAGGACACACTCCTGTCCAGTTCCCTGTGAAGGTTGCCCATCACAAAGCTGTCTCCATCTCATAACCAGGCCTGAAGCCAGATTGAAATGGATCTAGATAATTTGACTCTTCCAGAAACCCATGGGGCTGGGAGGCCATCATACTCTTCAGAACTTTGCCCAAAAATGGGGGTGTTAGAGATTGGCTGATAATTATTCAGAATGGGTGGATCCAGGGAGGATTATTCATATTCATAACCACTTCCACCCAGAGGAAACTGAAACAATTCAGAAATAACTCAAAGAACATATTATTAGATGTTGTATATTGCATTAACAATGGGAACACTTCTAGAAGGCAAAGCAAATTGCCACAGCAGTTTAAACTGAAACAGTACAGTGGGGGGGGGGGGGGGGGGGGGGAATTTACTACCAAGAGATAAGGCTAGTATCCTACTTGGAATTTACAATTTTGTAAACCAACATATGATTCTGTGTTTTAGAACTAAGGCATTGTGCAATGGTCATAGTCCCAGAAAGGCAGAATTGTTCTAGTTGTGCCATCAGGACCATTGGACAAGTGATGGAGAAGACTATTGTGCAGAGGCTGTGATGAGCAACACTACTGCATTTGTAGGATAGGCTGCCCTTGCATAATGACGACACAAGGAGAGGGCAGGGAGAAATCCCAAATTAGAGTTATAGAGCAGTGATTATCAGGACCAGTTCCATCAGGGGCTGGCCTGAGGAAAGAGGCTCCTCCCTCCCTAACTGTCATCTTTCAGCCTCTGAGGGAGAGAGTAGGCTGGCCCAGTTCCATCAGGGGCTGGCCTGAAGAAAGAGGCTCCTCCCTCCCTAACTGTCATCTTTCGGCCTGTGAGGGAGAGAGTAGGCTGGCCCAGTTCCATTGGGGCTAGCCTGAAGATAGAGGCTCCTCCCTCCTTAACTGTCATCTTTCAGCCTGTAAGGGAGAAAATAGGCTGGCCCAGTTCCATTGGGGCTAGCCTGAAGATAGAGGCCCCTCCCTCCCTAACTGTCATCTTTTGGCCTCTGAGGGAGAGAGTAGGCTGGCCCAGCGTCATCAGGGGCTAGCCTGAAGAAAGAGGCCCCTTTTTCCATAATTGTCATCCTTCAGCCTGTGAGGGAGAGAATAGGCTGGCCCAGCTCCATCAGGGCTAGCCTGAAGAAGAAGAGCCCTTCCTCCGGTCCATCTGCTTTGGTCCAGGCCTCAGAGGGAGAGAAGAATACTGGACCTGATTCCCTCCCCCCCTCACCATTCCCTTCTTCTTTTGTGTCGTGTCTTTTAGATTGTAAGCCTGAGGGCAGGGAACCGTCTATTATCCCCTCTGTTGTAAACCGCTCGGATTCCCAGTGATTGGGCGGTATATAAATAAAACTTATTATTATTATTATTATTATTATTATTATTATTATTATTATTAAGAACAGAGGGCACTGGAAAGTCTTGGAAATCTTTCTACTCAGTCAAAAAAAATGTTCCTACTTTTGTGGTGCTGAACTGTAAAGTGGGAATTTCCTTTATAGAACAGGATATCTTGCACAGTACCATGTTATGCAGTGGGAGCCCCCATTGTGCAATGTGACATCTTGCACCATGCCTTGTTGCACTTTGTTGCAATTCCCTAACATGGTTGCATATCATGATACAGGATTTAATCCAGTGCATACACTTGTCTATCCTTTTCTAACAAATAAATATGTACACAACCATACATAAGCACTGGAATTCTCTTACAAAGTCAAGACTATAAGCATTATGCAAACAATGGATGTACACGATCTTGTCCAGTATGTTTGTGTGCTTGAACTTAGACCAGTCATTCTCAGACTGTGAGACTGGGCCCCCAGGAGGCATGAGAGTTGCTCCAGAGGGTTGCTAGACTTCAAAGCCCTTATCTCCCCTTGCTCCTCCACCCCAAACTTTTTCTGTTCCAAACTCCTCTGCGTAAAGCAAATACTGCCTATGCTCAAGCCCCATTTAAATGGGGCATGCTGCCCCTTCTCCCCGTGCAGCTTTCAGCGTATGCTGAAGGCCACAAAAAGTGCACCTGCGGATGGTGCAGACACACTGTACATGAATATGTGAAAAAAAATACACACAAGATAATCAAACAAAATATTCGTATTCATATACCATTTTGGCTTGGAGGACATCTGCACATGGGTGTAAAGGAGGATCACAAAGAAAAAAAGCTTGAGAATCACTGATTTAAATCATATTTTTGTCACCTATTACAGATAAAACATTTAATCATGGTGTAAAAGACTGAACATGTGAATTTAAATGTCAGTACAGAGAAGTCAATATCATGGCATTATCCCAGAAAGATGGCAACTGTATAAGGTACATCATCTATTCACAAAATGATTTTTTAAAAGGAAAATGACCAGCTGAATTACTTGTTAATAGATGATTTAAATGGGTATTAGTTTTCTATGTGATAATATCTATGCATAAGACTTTTAGTCTTATCTTTGGAAATGTACCATTAAAATGGGAAAGTAGTATTTTCTGTTTGTGGTAATGATTTGTTTCTCTTTGGAGAAAAATATAGACTGTAGGGAAGGGTAAAAAGATCTAGTACTTTCCCCAATGGAAATTTATGCCCCATTCTATGATGTGGTAAGCAAAATTTCTTGAATGGAAAATGTCATGTTTGATAATAAAATCACAGGGAAATAATATATACATCCACTGGATGTCACCCTTGGTCTGAAGTTATTGAAGGTACTCTCAGAATCCAGAGAAATTAAGCAACATCACTTTTCAGTAAGGGCTCACTTAAAAAAAATCACATGGCAAACATTTGTTTTGTTTGCTTTGTATTGTGTGAAAGATCTGTTGCAATGTTCCTGATGAAAAGTCAAGCAGCGTGATATTTTGCATCAGAAGCAAGGTCTAACCCAGGAATTTGGAAAAATGCTAGTGAAGGGGAAACTAGCAAGCTGGCTAAACTTGGCATTTGTGCCTTAATTATTTAGTAACTTACCCATTAATTACCCATAAATATTAAAGTACACAAGGAAGGATAAGTAAGGAAAAAGAAGAGGAAGAAGAAAATACCCACTGAGTGTAAAGACATGCCAAGATCAATGCTAATAGATGGAACTCCTGTACAAAATATATACATTTGGAAAATAATCTAATGCATGCTCCATTCTCCCATTTTGGCAAGAGACAGCTTTGGTTGACTTGATAGATGGCCTCTGGCAGGAGCTGGACAAGTGGAGTTTATGCTTGTCAAACCTATTAGCTGCTTTCAATACCATCAGCCATTATATCTTTCTGGACTGCCTTTCTGGTGTGGCACTTGAAGACACTGTTTTAAACAGTTGCTCCATTGTTTTCTGGAGGGGTGAGCCCCAAAATTTACACTGGAAGATTCCTGCTTATTTCCTTAGACCCTGGCCTTGGGAGTCCCTTAGGATCCTACTCCTGCCCCTATTATAATTTAACATGTAAATGAAAACATTGGGAGATTTGTCAGAACTTTTGTGGTCTTGGTGCCACCTGTGTGCTGATGACAACCAACTTCAATTGAACTCCAGGAAAGCTGTTTTGATTCTAAACCAGTGTCTGCTGTAGTAATGGACTGGTGGAGAGTGAGCAGAATGAAGCTTAATCCAGACAAGACAGATGTGTTCCTAGTCAGTTGAAAGGCAGAATAGGGAATAGGCATCTGAGGTTGTGTTCACCTTGAACATGCAGCATTTCAGTTTATGTGTGTTCCTGGATTTAGCCCTGAGCTAGACCTAATTTCACCAGAATCCAGGAATGCATTTACTGTACACCGTTAACATTAGTGTACACACTGCATCCCATCCTGGGGTTGTCTGGCCATGGTGCCATTTACTACTGATTACTGTAATACATTCTATTAACTGATCCAATGAGTTGCAACAAAGGAGTTTATCACATGAACTTTAAAACCAGCTCAAGCTTCCCAAGCAAGAGGTGGGGAGTATTGTATGCCAAATTGCCAGCCACCATCAGCCCGGGTCCCAGCTGTGCTCCGCCACCACTTTTTAGAAGCCAAAAAGCTTCCAGCTTTGAAAAAATTGCTGGCAGAGTGCAGCTGGGACCCAATTTGGACCCAGGCTGATGGCGGGTGGTGATCAGGTGGCAAATTAGCATGCAATAATCCCTGCCTCCATCCTGTGTCCTGGCTTCAGCCCAGGAGGCTTGAGCCAGTTTTAAAGTTCACATGATAAGCTCCTTTACTGTTAATTGGCACTAGTTATGTGGAGGGCATAGTTCCCTCATTACAACAGCTGAACTGGTTGTAGGTCCATTTCCAGGCACAATTCAATATGCTGGTAATAATCTGTAAAGCCATATCTGGTACAGGTACAGGCCAACTAACACATTCTCCCATATTTCTGATCTCTGAGATCTATAGGTGGGGCCCTTCTCTCAGTCCTGTCACTTTCACAGGCACAATTAGTTGGAAGCAAGGAAGGGTCTTCTTGGCATCTTCCCTCTATCTCTAGAATTCCCCTTCCTGAAGTAGTAAGACTGTCTTTCTCATTGTTCTCCTTTTGCTGGCAGATGAAAACATTTTTATTCCAACAAGCTTTGGACTACTAGTACTAATAGCTAAAATGCAATTAAACTATCTATAGAATTAAAACTATTAATCTATATATATTAAAAGGAAAGCATAAAACAGAATATTAT
This sequence comes from Sceloporus undulatus, assembly GCF_019175285.1. NCBI lineage: Eukaryota > Metazoa > Chordata > Lepidosauria > Squamata > Phrynosomatidae > Sceloporus > Sceloporus undulatus. Next base: position 187,915,182 of record NC_056525.1, on the reverse strand, counting down.
TAAAAAACAGTGCTAAATAGATAGAACAGATAGAAATTCACAGTCTCTGGTCTAATCTGCACTGCAGAAATAATGCAATTTGATACCACTTTAACTGCCATGGCTCAGTGATATGAAACCATGGGAATTGTAGGTTGTTTTGGATGGCTAAATATCTCACAAAACTAGAAATCCCAGAATTCCATAACCCTGAGCTATGGCAGTTAAAGTGATGTCAAATTCCATTGTTTCTACAGTGCAGATTAGACCGTTGTCTTGAAGGGTGCGCATCCCACATCTTTATTCTAAGGTATAGGTCTACGAGCCAATAGCTAGAACTACAGAGGATAGTTTACTAGCCCTGTTTCTTGTATGCTTTCAAAGCAAGTGATCTAGATGCCTGGAGACTATTTAGGAATGGGAAAATAAAATAAAATAATAAAAATATAAAAAGAGGAGAAAAAAAGTGTAACTGACAAACACTATGGTTAGCATGATAAGAATATGTATTGAACACTCCATAGCTGATGGAGCGGGTCAAAGAGGGGAGAAATTTCATTGCCTCAGATGCTGCTGCAAATAACCACACATAACAACAAGTTTGGAAGAAAGGCCACAACTTTATTAGCAAGCAATTGGTAAGGGTTGGCACCAAGTATGAGGTCAGGATCTGCGAAATCAAACAACCCCACGTTTGTCTGATTATCCAAAAACCTGGCACCCACCAGGCGCTTGGGATGACCTAGGGGCTAAGGAACACAACTTGACCGCAAAACATGCCATGCGTTCACATATTCACTAAGCCCCTAGTCACCGGGAGGCACTCCCACGTTATGGCCCCTGCAATGGCCATATGCCTGCCCTATTCGCCCCCGGGTAACTATTGACTCCCAACCAGAGCTCCATAGCCCTGGTACCACACCGTGCAGATCCTGGCCTATGCTGCCGCCCCAAGTTGTGACAAAAAACCCCACAAAAAACCTGGAAAGACTAAGAGCCCTCCCCCCGACCACCATCTTGAGGGGAAGATCCTGGCCTGGAAGACTAAGGCCCTCCCCCCGACCACCATCTTGAGGGGGAGACGAGGCCTGGCCTGGAAAGACTAAGACCCTCCCCCCGACCACCATCTTGAGGGGGAGAGACGGCTGGCCTGGGAAAGACTAAGAGCCCCCCCCGACCACCATCTTGAGGGGGAGAACGAGGCCTGGCCTGGAAAGACTAAGAGCCCCCCCCGACCACCATCTTGAGGGGAGAGACGAGGCCTGGCCTGGAAAGACTAAGAGCCCTCCCCCCGACCACCATCTTGAGGGGGAGAGACAGGCGGCCTGGAAAGACTAAGAGCCCTCCCCCCGACCACCACTTGAGGGGAGAGACGAGGCCTGGCCTGGAAAGACTAAGAGCCCTCCCCCCGACACCACTTGAGGGGAAGAGACGAGGCCTGGCCTGGAAGACTAAGAGCCCTCCCCCCGACCACCATCTTGAGGGGAAGAGACGAGGCCTGGCCTGGAAAGACTAGAGCCCTCCCCCCGACCACCATCTTGAGGGGAAGAGACGAGCCTGGCCTGGAAGACTAAGAGCCCTCCCCTGACCACCATCTTGAGGGGGAGAGACGAGGCCTGGCCTGGAAAGACTAAGAGCCCTCCCCCGACCACCATCTTGAGGGGGAGAGAGGCCTTGCAATTTTTTTGTATTGTATTGCAATTTTTACTGTACACGCTATGATCATTGCGGAATACGGTCGATAAATAAAACTTATTATTATTATTAGTACAACAGCTGTGAGTGGGCAGGGGAAGCTGCTCCTGTCTTCCTCCCTTTCTAGCTTGGCTCCGCACCATGCGAAGCCAAGCGCCGACTGGGGGATGGGGCCTGCAGCATGGCCTTATATAGGCCTAAGCCCCGCCCCCCACAACGTGTGCTGCGGAACTCCTCCTCCAAGGCAGCCCAACCAATGGGCTGCCCTGGAGGACCGGAAGCTCCACACCACTGAGCCCGACTCCCAGAATGTCGTGGGGCGAAAGGACCGCCCCTTCCGCCCCACGCACCAATGGGGAGCCGGGGCAAGCCCCAGTGCATACTGGGGCTTGTAGTTTTTGCCGCCGCTAGCGGGCGACCGTTTTTTATTATACAACTGCTGGCAATGATAGGCCTACATTCAACTGTTAGTTCCAGCTAGTGTAGATGTGTTGAGTTAATGGGAATCTGGTGAATCAACACTATGAAGTTAAATTGAGTCAAAAGGTTTATTTTAACTGGTACTGGATTTAGGCCACATTCTCAAATAATGAGCAGAAATGAGCAGTTTTCCACTTTGGTGGACTTATGAGTTTATATAAAAACATAAATGTGGTGTGTAGTGGTATATAATATACTATGGGCCCGTACAGACAGCCCAGAATAAAGCTGCTTTGGGTCACTTTGGAGGTATGCTGTTTAAATGATGCATGCGTCCTAAGAGTCCAGAAGCCACACCCAAGGACTGGAGTGTAGCTTTGGTGCAACTTCCAGTCTCTTCGGACGCATGCATCATTTAAACAGCATACCTCCAAAGTGACTCAAAGCAGCTTTATTTTGGCCTGTTTGTATGGGGCCAAAATTAAAAGCATTGGGCAGACTTGTTCAATATAGTCTGCTTAAAAAGAACATGACATCTGAAATAAGAGAGATTCTACCAGGCACCCCACAAGTGAAATGAAAACATTGATTTGCCCCCCTACTTTGTCAGGGAGCTAAATTTTTTGAGGCCATAAAACATACAGATAGCCTTATAAGGAGACACAATCATGCATTTCAAATAACATTTCTTTTACAGGAAGAAGAAAGTCACAAAGAAATAGGAAATAGCAAATGCTGAAGCAGCCAATGTAAAGAGGGGAGAATTACATTTTCTTTAGCTCTTTAATATCTGCTATACTAATGGAAAGGCTCATATTACTATTGACGTCAGGATGGATTTCTGGAGTAGTTGATAGGTTCAAATTTATTTGTGAAATGTTGGGAAATCCAGGCTCTTCTCCCCCATGCCATCCTTGGATGTTCAATGTAACTTACTTCATTAAAATGTATAGCCCAAGGTTTGCCTCTCTTTCCGCACTTCACACTGCTTCCTTAGTTCGCATTTTTTGTGAAATTTTGCTGCTGTCCTCCCTTCTCTCCTAGGCTTTCTCTACTTTAGGATTTTTATTTTTGGGAACAGACTATCTTTTTTTTATTGGTACATATAAAGGAATATTTCCTCATTAGTTTTTCTTATCATAGCCCTCAAATAATGGAGAAAACCAAGCCTGGCAGAAGTCCCTCTTTAATGTTCAGCTTGGAATAGAGGGAGACAAAGACCATCAGGCACTGCAGATGGAGATGGAGAGCCATTGCAGATGGTAAAAGAGAGGCAGACATAATAATTTGGATTAAAACAGGCCACAAATTTATCTCACCGTCAAAAATTACAACTGTAGTAAATGAGGGTAGAAAAAGGGCTTAATTCATCCTCTTTTCTGCTTCTCACCCCACCTGGGGTTTGACTATGTTGCATATGTTTTCGTCCTTGACAGTAGTATTGTTATTTGTAGGTTAGTTTTGATATCCACTATAAAATCAGTGGAAAAATACACAAATACACTTTATTCAATGGACAAAAGTTCTATAAATTATGTAAACAGCACACATAAATAAATGTCTCAGGAAAAAAAAATACATGAACCCTTTAAAACTTTTGTAATAATTATTATTTTAACTTGATTTTATTGTTCACCTCCCTGAGATCTTCGATGAAGGGTGGGATGTAAATATTTTACTAAATAAAAACATGGTCACAAATTTAAGTTTGGAAACTAGACCCAAATTCTGTCAATCTGATACGAACCAAGGGCAGAAAGAAAATGAAGGTGGGATTCAAAGAAATTCAATGAAATGGAGACTGAAATGTTCACTTCTCTAGCATACCTATCGCTGTTTGGCAGCAATGGCCTCAGTTAATCCTTTGCCATCTTATTTTCTCAGCTGTTTTTAAAATGTCCCCAGTTTCTCTCTCCTCTTCCCAATTTCCCTTTCCTCTTTGGCTTATGTCTTGCCAAAGGCAAGGAGCTTCTTTTCTGGGATTCAGAAGCAATATAAAACACTTGTACTGGTGGCAAAGCCTTATGATTTAGTATATATCCAGTAAGTTATACAAAGGAATATGAATGAATCATACCAAGCAAACACCTCCATTCAGTTGCTGGGAGCCCTAAAGAGACAGTGGTAGAGGACCCTGCTGTAGCCATCAAGGGACATGACACCTCAGGCCTAAAAGTCTATGTTGAAGCTCCAACCTTCTGCCAATATCTTAGGTGTTTTTATAGATTTTTGGTTGAATGTCTCCTAATGATTTAACAATTATTTGCACCTGGGGTAGACCATGTGACCAAATCTCACCATTCCAAAATCATACCACTCCAATCAGATGGTTATCTCCATAGGTGCCAGCCATGAGCCTAATACCACTTTAAGGTCATTAAGTGTTTAGGTTTCTCCCAATGATGTTCCAGCTATATATTATCCTTTATAGATATTTGTGTTGGCAAATATACAAGATATGTGATTTAGCAGAATCAAAGCAAGGGTTTGCTCAGAGAAGTGAAGAAGGCTCATTCTGATGGCATAGAGATGTTACCAAGTTTGGATTTATATAAAATTTTGGGTACATGCGGTCTGTGCTAATGACCCCTGACTGACCCCACAGAGGACCCTCTGTTAACCCAAGAGCGAGGAGACCACGTAGGCAGTCTGCCCTGCAAAGGCAGAGCATTAGAGAAAGAGCTAAAATTGGGAAATTCCACAGGAAGTCTTGGAGTCGCCAAACCAGATTCGCCTCTGCCTACCCAAGGAAGACAATAGCTTTGGCTTCCTCCTTAATGAGCCAGTGATCAGTTTAATGGCTCAGCAATCAAGGTGGCTGCCTTTCCGAATGGTGTCCTGACCTAATGCATTGTGCAAACACATTACCTGTTATCGGCTTAACAAAGCCCATGCAATCAACACCTTTGTCTTGCAAGTCCCATAGCCTTGGGATATGTTCAGCACTATATAAACCCAGAGCTTTCAGACCTTCTTTGGGCTTTTGAGCATTAAGTTGTTTGAGCCTGAGTTCTCCGAGCCTTGTGCTCCACTGAAATCACTGAGCTAAGCCAAGCTCTCACTGTTACCGGGTCGCAAGTTAGCCTTCTCCCGCTTGAATTCAGCTCTTAAGCCTCAGTGGCCTTCATTCCTTCGCTCCCGCGGCCGTGAACCACAATCCATCCAAGTTGCATGCAACTTCCCGGAGAAGACTTCTAAGGTAGTATTCCCCAGTGTTGCCTCTCCTTCGTAATCTATCTCCCAAACTCACCCCTCCCCTGCTACAGCATTGTATGTGCGTGTGTGTGAGAGTGTGACCCTTTTGTTGCGTGGTTTTACTTGTGCTTTAATAAATGTCATTAGATTAATTGTACTCAATTGGTATCAGAGTCTCTTTATCTTGAGGGTGGACTAGGCGACCTCTGGTATACATATAGGGACACGATCCTGGGCATGCATTATTAGGACACACCTCTTGTCTAAATTTGAGCTAATCTAAAATTTCCTTAATTAGACCCTTCCTAACAGAGAGCAGTGACAGGCCATGACACTTCCTCAATACAACATGCCCATATAACTTACTTCAGAGCAAACGTAGTCTGACCTCAGTTAGTTCAGCAGAAAGAGAGAAGTGAAGGGAGTGGAGTCTTGCTTTTTCCAAAAGGCTCAGGCAAAAGCAAACTGTTGCAGTTTCTACAAGCTTTGAAACAGAACATCCTGTGTTCTATGAATGTGAATTGCTCTTGTGGTAAGTGAAAGGATAAACAAGCTGGGGAACAGGACAGTCCTACCAGTAAAGAGGGGCTTTCCTTGAGATCCACTTTGATTTAACAGCACCCCCAAAACTGTGCATAAGGTACTTTCTCAATATCTCTTTCTTACAGATAACACTGATTTCACTTCTCTAATTTTTCTTTTTTATTATTATTATTTTTATTTCCATTAAAAAACAACATTCATTACATAAAATACATCTCCACCTTTTTCCTTTTGTTTAGTAACCTTCTTTGTGTAATGGAGCTGCATAATGTCACAGCTATGTATCTACTAGAAGTTCAACAATGGTCTGATAACTTTGAGTTTTTTTCTGCAGAGCAATGTTCTATTTATATCAATAATGCAATCATATACATATCTACTCTCATGTACGTTCTGGTAAGTTCAGAAGGATTTTGTTGCTGTTGTCATCTGTCATCAAATCAACTTCAGCTTATGGTAACCCTATGATAAAGGGGTTTCAAAATCATTCCATCATTCACATCTCTGCTCAGGTCTTGCAAACTCAGGGCCATGTATTTTTTATTCAGATCCAAAACAGATGGGCCAAATAAAGCACCTTCCAGGTGCTTTGGGGGTATGATATTCAAATACCCCCCCCCCCCAAATTGCCTAGAAGTTGCTCCAAGGCTGCCTATGGAGGCTTGAAGCTGGCCCAAAAAGGAATGGCAAAAAGCCTGTTCGGAACTATGGCTGTGACTGCCTTTGGGACTGCAGCATCCAGTTGCCACAGTCATGGAGCAATTGGGCCAGAGTGTCCTCCAGCTTATCCTTTTATGCAATCTGCTTCACTCCTCCACCTATCCATCTGGAATACGGACTTCATCTTTTCCTACTTCCTTTTGCCTTACATTATTGTTTTTTCAAGTCATGTCTTCCCATGATATATCCAAAATACAATAGTCTCAGTTCAATCATCTTGGCTTCTAGGGAGTCACTACTCTGATTAACAATTGAGCCAAAATATGGGCAATCCATTTTCTTTATCTTCTGCTTTAAATTTATGCAAATCAACTGCAGTCATTATTTTTTTCCTTCATGTTCAGTACAAACCTGTGTTTATACTTTCTTCCTTGACTAATTACAATTCTGTCTTTCTCCTGGAGCTCAAAGTATTGCCCGTTATTTCCCCAATCCGTTTTTATTCCAAGAAGAGCATTGTGAAGTAAGGAGATTATTGTGCTGTCAATTCATCCATGGGATAGACACAGGATTTAACAGAAGATTAAAGTGTAAGGAGGAATCTCTCCTGTCCCTATCCCATCCTTATCACTTCCATGCTTGCCCCATCAGTGGCCCCGGCATTGTATTAACATGAGTTTGCATTAATAAAGACTGATGGGGCCATGCAACTTCAGGGGTGGGAAAAAGATGGGATAAATGCGACGTTGTCTGGGAATCTTATCGTGATCACATGATAAGAATGTGTCATGGATGCGATAACAACGTCATATGATAATCTTTGCTTGATCACATGAGTTAGGGATTGGACAGGGACAGGACAAGAATGATAATCATCAGTGTCAAAGACTGCCCTGTAGCTGGGCAGTATGCAATCCGTATGCAATCCGTGTGTCTCTCATAGTTTTTCAAGAACAGGAAAAAACTGTTCTGGAAAAACTGTGGGAGAAGCCTGGAGAAGTGTGGATTTCAATACAGCCTGGCTATGGAACGGTGCAATAAAATCCATCTTTGACTGTTAAATACCGCATCTATACCTCTGGCAAGTTGTGGTGCAATAATTTCCTAAATTGGGCTGAAAAGCTGTAACGGGCTCATATGATTGGTATGTTATGGAAAAAGTGGGATTTGACTTGATCTATAATGTACCTTGATCTATAATTTCTCTGAGAGAAATCTGTAATTTTGAGCAGGACTGATAAAGGCATTTTGATTAAGAATACTATATAATATTACCTGTATTGTTAATCATGCTGTATGTGCACATGCACACAAGTACTGTATTTATTGATTTGCCTCTCTCCATTTTCAGGCTTTTCTAATCTTGAGTAATAAATTTCAAGGTTCTTCTGCTTAAAATGGCAATTTTGTGCATTCTTTCTCATTAATAATTTTTAGTGTCTTGTTGCCAAGTCATATACCTTTGATCATATTCTGATGTGTCTTTGCCCCATATGTCTCTGCTTTCACCAGTGAAATGTTGGAGGGCATCCTGGCTTCATATATGCATAGTGCAGAGTTCTGCAGGGGAGGGTCCGAATTTGCTGATGCTTAATGAGGAAGAGGTCAGGAGTTAGTGGATTATATGGCATATAAACTCAGGAACCAGAGGGATTATAAACTCCCTCTGTCCCTTCTGCTCCTTCTTTGGACACCACTGAATTAGGTTGCTCCCTAATCTTACACATCACAGGATCTAACACAATTTAAAAAATTAATAGATGGCCCTTATTCAATTCTATTTCTATGCCTGGTCTCTTTATTCCCATTGTGTGGATAAGTCCTGGTTTGAATCTCTTCTTCCCATGTAAGCATCTAGAGTTATTTGAATACTTCTTCTGTCTTCACCCTCATTTTAATTCAGCATTGTCTACATAAAAGCATTATGGAGAGATTATTCCTCTTAATGTTGTGGATTGCTTTCATGTTTTTAAATGATTGAAAGGGTTTTATATGGGAGAGTTAAAACAGAAATGGAAGGAAAGGGTTGGGTGACACTAGGAATAGAGTCCCTAGTGCAGTTTCTCTTTAAAGTATCTCCTATGAGATAGAGAGGAGATGGTGCTGAACAAGAAATGATTTATTTTTAGCTATGGCAGAAAACAACACATCACAAAAAGATTGCCCAAAGCATAATTTCTAAAATAAAAACTGTGAGAACTCTGTTGGTTTTCAGTTACTCAAAAGACATGATGTCATACTGGGGACAGCAATTAGAAACACCTCTTGGTGTTTGTCAAAGAAGTCAGCCAGATCCATTTGGCAGAAGACTTTTTTGTGTGTGTGGAAAAAGTAAAATCCAGTTAAGAAACGCAATATGAGGAGCTCATTATTGGAGAAATGCCAGAGGGGGCTGTATAATGAAGACAGGTAAAAAAGCGAATGGCTCTACAGTGCATGGACTTTGCTGCAATTTGTCTTTTTGATCCTTTGGAAACCAATGCTTATGCTTTTTGGAACCAGATCAATTACTCCAAAGTGAAGACAACCTATTTCACATGAAGAAAACCATCCTGGAGTGGCAGCATTAGGAATCCAATTAACCTCCCTCTATCCTAACACTTTTAATTGTACTATTTATTTTCCTGTTAAGATTTTCAAAAAACCTTTTCAAAAACTCTCTTGCATCTACATATTATTAATCACTTTATACACTTTTTAAATAAAAGAATTGAAAAAGGCACACACAAAGATTCAGGGTGGGAAATTAAATATTAGTTTTCTTTTGGTAACCCTCCCCCTCCCCCAGTGAGGAATATGTGGAGAATTTAACCTCTTGACTCTATCATTAATCTTTAATTGGCCAGTTTTAACTTGGCCTATGGTGAGGTGGCTTAATGACACCGTGAGTATTGTTTGGAATTGGAAAAGAAAAAAGAGGATGGAAGAGTGAGCAAGAGAAGGGCAGATCTAAATAGACTAGACCGAGACATTGTAAAGTGAAAGACAGGCCAGAATCCCATGGTTTGTTCCCCTTGAGAGTAGACCCATTTAATTCAGTTGTTGAACCAATATGTAGGTCAATTCCATTGATTCAACAGGTCTACTGTTGTCTAACAACATGCCAACTTTTATAAGATACAATGTGGAGTTGCCAGGCTTGGTTGTTGTACTTGTTTTTATACACAATTGATTTTTTCCCCTCTCAGATTGTTGGGGAGCTTTGTGCTGTGCAGATTTCTATTCTCTGTAGCCCTATCTTTATTTCTGCTACAGCAAAGGCTGATGTCAGTCTGGTACAGCTGAGAAATGGGAAAGACTTGCTAAGTAAATGGGACATAGCATGGGAAACACAGGTTCTTTGGCCTGGATAGGGCGCATAATCTTCCTAGGAAGGAAAAAGGAGGTGAAACCTTTTAACTTATAAAGACTGTAAGCCACAAACATCAATGTCAAGTTACTAAAGGTTATCCTATGTAGAGGAAGAAGAATGGCTAGTGGGGAACAGCACAGTACCAAGAGCACCAGAGAAGGAAGTTCTACCTAAGTAAGATTTGGGAGTGGGAAGGGAGAGAGAAGAGGGGGAAGTAATTTAGCAATCCTTAATTTACTGAATCACTTCCCTAGTACCATGCTGTTCCACAGTCTATCTGAGAAGTATTTCCTAGGCTATGGAAATGTTCTTACAGGGAAGAGTCAATGGATGGAAGAAGGGACTGGGATTTTTTTTTAAGAGTGAATAGCCAAAAGCAATGGCCTGTAGTCAGCTGAGCAGTATGTATGGTGTCAGAAAACAAAGAAAACATCAAGAGTATCAGCTGAAAGTAATGTTATGGAAGAACAAAAAATGTGAAGACACAACTATATTTTTTGGCAGTGCATGTTTATGAGGCTGTGCAGATCGCCCCTAAGGGACTGCCTGCAGCCGCCTCCAGCTGTGCTAGATCAGGGCCACAAAAACCACATGCTGTGGCCCTGATCTGGCCTTTCCAGGGTACAATAGCCGTGCTGCTGCGGGTTTAAGGCACTCCTTTGGTGCTGCGTCATGTGGATGCAGTGCCAGAGGAGCGCTGTGATGCTGTGCACTGTATGGAGCGGTGCACAGTGTCACACCACCATGATCATGTGGATGCCACACCCCGACTCTGCCTGTAGGCTGGCCTTTATAGATGGTGTGCACAGCCCCTTTTAAAAAGATATGTTTGATGCCAGGATTAATGATACTAAAACATTCTTACCATTTCTTTTATTCATTTTAGGTTATTTATGAACTATAGAGACCTGCACTTTATGTATCAGAGGAGAGAAAATACTTGTGATCTAATTCCATTGAAGCTTAGGGCAAAATGGTATTTCATTATTCTGGTGCTATATCAAGATAAAAGCTATTGTTACTACTCAGATCCCTAGTGGCCAATTGATTCCATTAGTTTCCAAAAGTGGACTAACCTTAGGGTCGGAAGGGAAATTCTTTTTCTACCAATAGTATGGTCTGGGGTAGTTAACTAGGGTTACATTCTTGGGGGCAACAGAAAGTATTCTTTATAGATTTTGGCTTGTGCTGGACTTGTGCCCTGGCATATAAATTTACTCATATTGTTAAGGTGCTTTATCATTTTAGTTAGAGAAAAATAAAAAGAGAGAGAGGAAACATTTGCCTATAGAGTGAAAATAAATCTCCATTTGTGCAAATGTTGATTGGTAATATTCTCTAATAAAAATATTAATCTCTATGTGGAAGCAGCAGATATAGTATTGCAGTAGTACTTACTATAATTCCTGGTGATTTTTTTTTGGGGGGGGGAGCCAACTTTTCATCAAAATTCAGTGCTGATGAAATCAAACAGTACACACTCAAGCAAAATAAAAATAAAAATAAAAATGTTGAGGCAAGGTTACATTGGCTTCACTAAGAACTAAAACAAGGTTTCTTTGGTAACAGCCCAACAGAAATGTATTGGTTTCAGTTAAAATGTATTGCTATGCTTTTGCTAAAACATACAGACATTAGAAAACTGTATATTTAGTTTCAGTAACAATGTATTCTTTCGAGTGGATTCATTGTGATTTTCAGCAAGAATGTATTGATTTTATTAAAATGTGCAGCTTGAGATAAACAAAAATTCAGTTAAAATGCATTGGTTTCTGTTAAAGTTCATTGACTGAAGGGAAGAACATTACACAGTGTTCTTGGGTAGCTGGCGGGGCTTTCTAAATATTGGATGGGAAAAGTATAGCTCACTTGCTGCGAAACTTGTCAGAAACAATGGCTGTCTCATAACTTCCAAGAGAACGTAAATATGCTAAACATTAAACTGAGTATCTCTCCTCACCAACTGCATTGAACTGTATTCAATCAGATGAATACACAAAACCTATTCCAAGTGCAGAAATCTTGAGGCATGTTAACAGCATACTAACTGTGCATAGTATATAACTAAGAACTGTGGCTGTGTTTCCTTGCTTTACAGAACCAGCTTTTGATTTCACTTTGTAACAAACTCAGCATCCTTTGTTTTTTAATCAATAGACTCTTTTGACTTTACAGCTTAGCTAAGCGGGCATACAGGGCTTGCCATTTATCCATGGGCCATTGTACAATAATGGCTGAATTATTCTGTCTAGATTTGATTAATAGCCACATTGTCTCTCCAAGAGTCCAGGTTCTCATCTCACTTACTCTCTTATTCTTCCTTCTAACTCCTCCTTCTCCTTCTCTTGAATCTATTGATTCTCAGCTAAATCAACCTAAAATACTTTGGTCCCAAGAAGCGATGGTATTTATCTTGGTTACTATCACTCTGAAGAGCTTTCCGTTAACAGACTGCCCTTGTCTGACATAATACTCTATAAAATGTAATTTCAAGGTTCCCTTATTCTTCTGGTTAAGAAATAAAGAATCACATAATGAATAATCAAAGGGATGGGTATGGTCACAGATTATGAATGTATTGGCATAGCTGAGGAAGGTGTTGTGAATCTTGAGAAAGAATTTTCAGCAGATAAAGAGATGGATTCTTCTCAGTTATCTAACATACTGCTCAATTAGTTCCTTCTCTGATAAAACTAATTAATTAAAATTATCTTCAGACCTGCTCTGAAAGGCAAGACTGTTTTTGATTTTTAAAATAGAGAACTAAAACCAGAAGGCTATTATTTGGTAAGGTGAATGCTTAGCAGAACTTAGGATGTTTAAGTGCAAAAACCACAGTTCTTTCCACGGATCAGCTCTGAACAATTAGCAGCTTTAATGGAAGAAGAAATCACTTAGTAATATCTGCTTAGAAGATCATAGAATGTCACAGTTTGTTTTTAGTATTGATGAACTGTTTTACATATCTTGAAGTTCAGTCAAACCCCTGTCCAGTAATAAAACACCATTTTGTTGCCTACTGTGAACTATCATTTTTACATTAGCAGTTGTTCTTGGCTTCTTCTGGCTAGCTTTCCATGGATAACTGTTTGGCCACTGTATGATCAGAATATTAGGAGCTTATTGCATGCATGAATAAGCCGGCTTAGCTCTTCCGGCTTTGAATCAGGATCCCGGATGCCCCTGGAGTTATGAGACCTAAATTGATGCCAATCTAGCTGTGATGCCACTGCCTGGATCAAAGTCTTGCTTGGCTGGCCATTTTTTCAAGTCAGAAACTCCCTGAGTTTGAAAAAGGGCTGGCTGAGTGAGGCTTCAACCCAGGATGCATCCAGGCAGAGGCACTGTGGCTAGATCAGTGGCAATTTCAGTCTGATACCATCTGGGGGGCATCCCTGGATCCTAATTTGAAGCTGGAAGAGGTAAACCAGCTTATTTGTGCATGTGATAAGCTCCATAGACTCTATAGACCTTCTACCTAATCTAGCATTGTTCTTCTTATAGTACTGTGGAACAAGATTAATTGCTTTATTTACCAATTCATTTTGCACAGTGCTGCTGACATGTTTGCCTCAACATCTTTGACTAGGGTTGTTGCCATACCATAGAAATTTTGACACCATTTTAAATGCCATGGTTCAATACTATGGAATTCTGGGATTTAAAGTTTGGAGGGGCACCCAGTCACAAAACTACAAACCCCACCTTTTGATAGCATTGTGTCATGGCAATTAAAGTGATATTAAAATGCTTTATTTATGCAGTGTAGCAACAGCCTAAGTTCTGAATGTGTGCTGTCACTTTTTTTCTGCCACTGTGTAAGGAAGTGAAGAAAGTAATATAAAGCCTGGGATATTTTGAAGTGGATAAACCAGCATTGCAGAGGAGATACAGTTGGCAGTTTTGAGAGTTTTCTGGCTGCTGACCCAAAGAATTTAATTTATCCCTCAAGGTGAAAGATAAGTGTGGAGCCAGTTTTGATCCTCCCCCACTTTGCCACTATGAGAAAAGGGAAGGGATGAATGAAGCATGGTGGCCATGAGACCACAGCTTAGAAGACCCACATTTCCACACACTTTCTTCTGAGGAAACAGGGCTTTAAGAAGAAGGTGATGTCCTGAGTGATATGGTATCCTGAAGCCACACATGTTAGTTAAGGTGGACTGGCAAGCCACAAGTTGAAATGATCCCATCTCTGATCTAGTTTTTACTTAATTTCCCCCTGACAGAGATCCAGTGTCTCCTCCCAAAAAACTATCCAATACCTGGAAAAAGAGCTTGACTTCTGAGATTCATTGGTGGAAGAAAAAGAAATAGTATCAGGTACCACTTGTATTAACTTTAGTCTTGCTTCTGTTTGCAGTGCTTTTTTTTCCAAGGAGTTATTCACATGGTGAAAATAATCTGAGATGAATTTATGAATTTGAGTTGAATCCCTGTTGTTGACATGCACTCTGAATTTCACCTGAATCATTTTTTATAGGGCAGGGAGCTACCAAAAAACTCACATAACCAGGGATAATCGATACTGGATTCCTCCCTCCCTCTGTTTTTAAAAATGATTTGCATCATTGGCAGTGTGAATAGCGATGCGAAGAGACCTGCAAGTTGGGTGGGGCTAAGTCTATGTGCTTTATAAGTCAAGAGCTTTCTCCCTTTTGGTTGCTGGGAACAAACTTGATTTCTTTCTCAAGGCTGCATCTACTGTGAGAGCTGACTCGGTGATTTATGTCCCTGGAATTTTTCTTGATCTTGTTATCTGATACCCCCTGGACATTGCTTAAGATTTGAGGCTTCTGATTCTGGACTGTTTGGTTAATGGTTAATGTTTGCTCCTTCAGCTTCTGAACTTCTGGAACCCTGCTTGCTGGTGCTGTGTGACAACAGGATTGGGGGGAGGGGGGGGAAGAGATCACTTTCCCCCCAAAATGGACATGTGTTGTTTAGCACTTTAAGCAGCCCTACCTGTCCAGTATGCTTTCTAAACAATTTATGCAGACTCCGGCAACAGACAGCTTTCCTGCTTTATGCATCAATGTCTAATATTCATTTTTACTGACAGTTATGCCCCTGCTGGGACCATGAGCTGCCACTGCCATGTAGTAATGTTAAAATTCAGTTAGCTTCACGTACACATTCTTCTGCAGGCTGACATGCATGTGAGAGTGTTTTGGCTACACATTTGCATTCTGACCCAAAGTAGTATCTACCACTAAGTTGCACTGCTTTTTGTGTACTGTGCTGAGAGGTACAGCATTGACTGCCATGGAAAAGCTTCAGGCAACTGTTAGACCCAGGTCCCTTTCACACTCCATAGTTAGAGTTCTATGATTCCACTTTAACTGCCATGACAGCATCTATGGCAGTGGAATTCTGAGTTTTGTAGTTAAATGAGGCACTAGATGAGCTCTCTGGCTGAGAGTTCTTATTGCCCATCCCTAAACTGCAAATCCTAGAACCATGGTAATTAAAGTGGAATTATAGTGCTATAATTGTGGAGTATGAAAGGTAAAGGCAACAAGAATGGAAGCACTGAGTCAGGGAATCAGAACCAAATACACAAATACAATATAAATCCAGGAACAACATGCTGCTCCAAGAAAGTCTCAGGTCAGCTCTGAGATTACCTAACACAAACCATTTGCTATAACTCATCACATGGGCTAGAAGTCACAGAGAGCCAAACCTCCTTGCTCTAATCATAGTGGTTCTTGACATTGGTGAACAACAATTATATCACAGACGGGGTGCTTCCCACACAAGTGTTTTAAAATACCAGGCTATGCTTGCACTCCTTTGGCACTACAATGTATAATATAATGTCAGCATGGTGCCACAGGCATGAAGCTCAAATTTACAAACTGATTTTACATTTCTGAGAGTTTGTCAGTCCTCTTGACAGATTACGGAGGACCCATTTTATTTATAGCAGTAAGTTACTTTGCATCTTATGTTACATTTCATAGCGACCTTGCTGTTTTTCTTGACTCTGAGAGCTCCCTGTCTTTTCAAATAAAATGTGAAGGTAGCCAGAAATTTGGATTGATGAAAGACTTGAGAAACATGTTTGTTGTGCTTAGCAGTTTTAAACACTGTTGTTACAGTACAAATTTGATTATAGAATTAATTTTCTGTCTTCCTCCACCACCACATGGTGGTGTTTGCATCCTGTTTCTTATTTTTGGCCACCAAAACATACTTTTAAAAAATTTCTTCATTGGTTATAATTAAATGTAATCTTGGCATGGGAGTTTTAGGGCTTTAAGTAAAGTAAAATATGACACAAACTCCAATTTCTATAGCAACGCTTGCTTTAAATTGCAATCATTACTTACAACTATAATGCATCCCTACTCATTACATAAAGAGAGACAGTTAACTCATGATTACATATAAACATTCCACCGTTTTACATTTTAAAGCAACACTGAAGGTTTGACGTTTTTACAAGCTTTGTGAGCTATCAACTTACTTAGCATACTTTTGGTGCAGAAAACAGGCTGGTTTTGAAATGCAGGCTCTTTCAAAGGGATGCCCTTTCCTTTCCAAACAGTTTTTGATTGGGGAAAAAGGCCATGTTTCACGTTCAAGCAATTTTTCTGACGGAATAATAGCGTTGTGGCATAAACTGTAGCTGACGACTAGTCCCAGAGGTATTGGACTGAAGAGGGCATAAACAGGTTAAGAGTACTGAGCATTATTTATTGGAAGCAAACCTTGGTTGCTTACTTTAAATTCTGAGAGCAAAACAGTCTTCTATTTTGGAAGAAGCTGTTTTTTAGTGATTTGTGCCCCTTATAAATCCAATAAACCAAATTTAGCAAAGCATGATACTTTGTCTTCCAAAGAATCTCAAAATACCACCTTCTGGACAGAATGTTTCAGTTAAATGATAATTAATAACCTGTTGCCTACTTTCTTCAAGAATGTAAATAGTATATATATATGTAGTATTTTCCTTCACCATCTATTTTGTTTCTAGAAATGCACATCACTTGATTTGAAAAAAGTGCATCCTCCATTCTGTTGATTAATGTGCCTAGTTTTCAAAAAGCATTAACAGATTGTATTTTTTTATTTTGCTTTTCAAGGAGAAATGTGTGGCTAACAGAATTTCTGAAAATCTTCTACCAATATAAAAGTCCAGTTAATTGTCTTTTCCTGATCTATGTCTACTTGGGTTAAATCCACTCCCCGACCCATTTTGTGTGCACCTTCTTTTTTCTATATAGTAATCCCAACCAATAAGGGAGCTCATTAGGATGCTCAAATCTGTCTACATGATGAAGACACGGATGACAATTCTAATTTTCATCATGTGCCCTACTTGCTTTCCTTACGGTAGAACTTAATGAAAAGAGGTAGTTTCATCTGACATGATCCAACTACCTTATGAATTTGGAAAAAAATAGTATTTAAAATTAATACTTTTCTCTTCTAGTTTCACTTAGTATTATATTATGTTTCTTCACTAAATTGTTGCTGCCATTGTTGTTTTCATTATGTCCCATTTTTTTCCTGAAATACTTTCACTTGCCATTCTGCTTCATTTGATTTCAATGCATGAATCCCCTTAATCTTTCTTTCTTTCTTTCTTTCTTTCTTTCTTTCTTTCTTTTTTGCCCTAGAATTTTGAGTAAAGCAGAAAAAGCATGTCAGGATTTGGTCCAGTTCTTCCTTCTGCAAGAAAGGCTTAGAAAAACTCAAGTTTTCAAAGGCTATTCCCAGTATAGCCCCAATCTGCATGTGCAGTTTAGCACTGAAAATGTAATTACCTAAGAATATTCATTTCTGTGCAGAAAGTCTGACAGTGAAAGTGGTGTCAAGCTGCAGTGTGGCAGCAGCCCTAAACACCCCTCCCTAAACTGCAAATCACAGGACTTCATAGGATGTTGCCATGACAGTTAAAGCATAATTATGTTGCTGTAATTCTGTAGTGTGAAAGAGGTCCCTATGTTCTAAACCCCAGTGCTGATAAATATATTGTTTAGCTGGAAATGAGCTTCCTAGTCTGGTTCTAAGAAGTCCCAGTTTTGTCACATCTGAAGAAGACACTCTTGGGAATGCCATCAACAAAAAATCAAAATATGAATATAAGGTTCAGAGTGATATATTTTGAGCTTGGGCTATTAATTTGGAGTGGGAGATGAATTACTTTCAGACATGTTAGAAGAACATGGCAAGAACCTAGAAATTCTTTGGAATCATGTGCTAGATGGAGGGTTGAGCCTTTCCCTTCAACTGTAAGTTTCCTAAGTGGTGGATATGAGCCATAAACAATCTCAAGTGGTTGATGGCTAACATGATAATTCTAAATATATTGTTTCAGTTTTAACTAGAAATCCTGTGAAAAAATCAGACATGAAAGGACATCAGGTATTGATATTCATCAACCTGTATTCCCTCTGCTCTGCCATTAACCACTTTAAACCTTCATTTAACTAAAGGTAATGGGCTGAATTCAGCAGGAGGTATTCACAAAGCTAATTTTCTTGTGCTTTTAGCCCAAACCACTTGTAGATAACACACATGCCAGCATACTATATTGGATTGATTAAATAGAAATGTGCTTAACACTCTGTAAATGGGCTTGTTAAATAAGAAACCAAGAAAAGGAAGGAGGAAAACCCACTTGCATGAATTTTACTGCTGACTTTGCTCTCACATCCATCATGTATTAAAATATTAATGCCAGGGTTGGATGCTACAAGTAACAGGTCACTCTGGAAGAAGATTAAACAGAATACAGCAAGATATCTTTCAAATCATTTGACACATGTTTCACAGCTGTACTTATGAGTTTTAAAATGCCTCAAAATGTAGGATAAAAACTCATTGTAAAGGCCTTTGGAAAAAAAATTATCTGATATTAAATATAAGTTGCAAATAATGGGGTTGTACTTAATGCTCTAGGAACCAAGTAGATGTATAGCCGTACAAGTGTGTTCATTTATATAGTCATAAAACTGGGAGGCATAAAAGTTCAGCTGATTATCCATGTTGACTAATCAATTTATAATGTCTTGGCTGTAAAGATGGGCCAATTAACACTTTTTTTTTCAGGAGACATACTCTGATAAACAAACAACAACACATGCCCTTTTAGAAGCTGTTGTCCTGTTGCAATCCAGAACAATGGGTAGTATTGATAGATGGTGATCTAACTGGATTGAATACAAATGTTTGAATCAGGTCATTTTCCATTTCATTTTCATATGATATACAAAGTCTTCTGCAGTTGCAGTTTAGATAGTTGAAGTAGAACTTGTGACTCCCTCAATGAGAACATTATGGCTCAACAAACAATATCTGGAGCTGATGGATCTCAGTGTAGGATATCCAAAGACTGTAACTAGCAGTGAGAATGAGAAAGCTGAAACTGCAAGATCAAACTGCATGGATCAAGAGTTTGGAGGGGAAGGATGGAAGGGAGATAGGATGGTAATTGGAGGGTGTGGATGAGTCAAGAGGTTTTATTTAAGAGTAAAGGAAACATTGGCATGAATGCAGAAAGGAATGAGCCAGAGCAGAGAGATAAGTTGACTGTGTGGTGTAGATAAGAAAGAATTGTACAGAAGAAGAAAGACAACCTAGGAATCATATTGTTAAATACTCATGTAGAGTATGAAGCCTGTGCTGAGGAAGAAAAAAAATCTAATTTGTGAGGACATATACATCTACAAAGTTCAAATATATATTATTTATGGTCAATGTGGTTGGATATTGCATGCTTTCTTTGTAGCTGGAGGACTCATACTCCAAGGTTGAAAAGGTAAACATTCACTATCCATTGTTCAGTGTTCCTGCCAAATTAAGTATGTACAGCTATTCCTTGGAAATAAGTGTGTACAGCTATTCCTTGGAAAGAGAGGAGGACCACGCCATACCTGACAACCACATGGATGATAAATGAACAGTCTCTTAAGAAAAAAAAGTGGCAACCCTAATTCAGAAGGAAGCTCAAATCCACCATACCATATGTGATTCATATCCTATATATTTCTCCCCCTTTCCACTTTTTTCTTTCTTTCCTCCTTTCTTTGCATTTATATTTTAAAAATCCAATAAAGCTAGTTTTAAAAAAAGGAAGAAAATTCTGCCTCTAAATATTACTTGTTGCTTACAGTATGCCATGTAATCTTCAGTGTGCAAATTAGTTTCCACGTACTTCATATATGGTCTAATTGGCATTTTACA
This sequence comes from Sceloporus undulatus, assembly GCF_019175285.1. Lineage (NCBI taxonomy): Eukaryota > Metazoa > Chordata > Lepidosauria > Squamata > Phrynosomatidae > Sceloporus > Sceloporus undulatus. Next base: position 187,895,141 of record NC_056525.1, on the reverse strand, counting down.
AATTGCAAAATAGTAAAATCCAAATTTGCTGCCACCTGCATATTTGAAGGCCGTGTTCAGGCTTCATGATTTTAGATGTATTCCTAAATGTGGTGATATATAATTTCAGTGTCCATTCTTAGTATCAGGCTGAAGAACTGACCCACAATATTGTACTGAGAAGGGTTTAGATGCCAGTCTTTAACTTAAATAAGCAAAAAAACCAGGCAACCATTGGCGTTTTCTCTCATGCAATAGAACACAATGGTGTTTATCAGACGAGCTCTTAAAGAGGTACTATTCCAGTGTGACTCCTCTAGCTGCCTCCTGTTGCATGCTGGGATTGGCAGTTTTAAGGAGGGGTATTTAGAATTCTCAGGCAGAGAAGTTCAGCTCCTTAAAACTGCCAATCCCAGCATGCAACAGGAGGCTGCTAGAGGAGTCACACTGGAATAGTACCTCTTTAAGAGCATAGTGTGATAAACATCAATGTTTCCATAGTTTAATAAAATGCCAGTTGTAATTTCTTGCTGGGATCTAACTGTCTTGTTATTCCATTTTGAGATTCAAAGATATAGCATGAGCATGAGTTTCTGTCTTGACACCTCTGGAGATTGGTGTTCTAATCCCCTCTTGGCCATGTAAACTTGCTGGATGACCTTAAGCAAGTCACATTCTCTCAGCTTCAGAGGAAGGCAAGAGCAACCCCCCCCCCCCCCGAACATATCTTGCCAAAAAATCCTTAGGGTTGCCATAACCTAACAATGACTTAAAGACACATAACAACAAGTTTCATTTTTGTGTTACCTTTTCAGGCTCAGAATGGCACTGACAGGTATGAAGAACATCCTCTTCTGCTAGTGAGTCCACAGTGAACTGAGGACTGCAGGTAATGCTCAGAACGTTCAACATAATCACTCAGAAGCTAAAACATTTGATACATTTACTTCTTACAACATTCAAGCTCTGCTGCCCTTCAGTGGTCCATAAGCACTTCATTTTCTAAGACTGATCAAAAAGTTAAGAGCTAAGATGGATGTTGTACCTCACCATATTTATTAATACCTTAGATCCATAGCTTATTACCAGTATTGTGTGTATTGTTTGCCACATTGTTACTCTACACATGATTGTGTGTTTATTTCCCCTTTGAACTATTACTGGCCACCTCCCAAGAGCATTGAAATTAAAACAAAAAGCTTAAACTTCTGTATTTACTCCCTTGTGGAAGGGATTGATTATTAATTCCTCATATCAAGACCATCCTTGTGAAATTAGTGCTGCCCTGTTCTAATTTTGCTGAAGTCCATTAATTGTCTCCTGCTTATATTAATGAATCTTCTGGCCTTGATGTTTTTGCAAGGTCTTCCGCTTACACAAAGCAGAGCCAAGACTTATTCTGAGACACAGTTCATTCATGGTGAGGCAGAATATTCCTGAGTGATAGCTCTTCAGACATTATAGCACTCTTGTGCTATTTGTGGCAAATATAAAAGCTCTCAAATAAAAAGATGTGAAGTGTGAAGGACAGGTATGTATTCCTTAGCATGCCAGGATAAGGTGGGTAGTCTCTCCAGTGCATATAGGCATTTAGTAAAGATATAAATCTCCACTTATTTCATTCTCACACTCAAAAACGAAACAAAACAAAACAGCAAGGTGTTTCCCCCCACTGGATGAGATTATGAGAATTTTTGTGCATTTTTAATGACCTTTTGCATTTCCTTAACCAAGCCATTAAAAATTCCAGCTACTTTTGTACTTGCAAAGTAGTAAAATCTAGCATAAATTACTGACTGGATTCTGTCCTGTGATTGCAACTAATTAGTTTAATGAAGTAACTTTCCAAGCCCTGGTTTACACTTTAGGTGCATATATAGTCATATGGTAACATGAAACTGTGACTGGAATCTTGTTGGTTAGTCTCAACTAGAATAAGCCCATAGAATCAACTATGACTGATGAATCAATACATAAGTAAATACAAATGTTTCAAAGGGTCTACTCTATTTGGGACTAAGGACAAGATTTACTTTTTTGTGAACTGGGCTGAACACAAGGCCCTATGCCCAAATCCAGTTTCATGCAAGCAGGTTGACAGTCCTGTACTGAGGTATGTTTGTAAATATCAGAATAGACAAATGTATATCTTCCTTTTCTTGCCTGATGCATGTTTCCATGACTGGGAACTATAAATTGCTTCCTGGTGCCTATAGAGATCAGTGCATTGACTTTAAAGTACCTTATCCCCGATGGGATAAGGAGCATTTCATTTTCAAAATGGATGTTATTGCATTCACCCATGCCATGGTGAATGCAACCTGTATATAGCCTGGATGCCAGAAGGGCTTATCCTGAGCCTTTTCAAAAATGGGATTTTCCAGGCTGTATGTGGGTTGCATTCTCTCTGGCATGAGTGAATGCGATAACACCAATTTTGAAAATTAAATGTGTCTTTATCCCGTCAGACATAAAGCACTTTAAAGCACCAAGCTAATCTCCTATATAAAGTAAAAAAAGAGAGAAGACCAAAGTGTAGCCCTTAACTCACCATAGAGCTCTATATTGGGAGAAAAACCTGTAGCACAAAATACAACTCTCCAACACAGATCTACTGTAGTTTCTGCAATAAATGTAATTTTTAGGGATGTACTTGTTTTTTGCATCCCCAGGCATATTTTTGACTGACAAGATGGAAAGTAACCTAATAGAATGTAAGGTTTTTTTTTGTGGGAACTAATTGCCTACTTTAGTAGTTCCCATTCTATATTGCAGAACTGCATAGCAAATTTCTTCTTTCCTTTAATAAAGGAGTAGCATATTGTTTGCTGGAATGACACCTCATATCACAGCGAGCAGTTTGTGTTCATAAATAATTTCACGGAAGGTTCAGTCAGAGAGGTTCTTCAGTATGTTAGTTTTGTAGTCCTAACACTATGCAGCGTATGCTCAGTTCACCCTTTTTATTCTGCAGGTTTCCAACTATTTTTGATTGTTTAGACTGTGTGATGTTGTACAATAAACGAGAGGTGACTTCTTATCTACATGGAAAAGCCACCCGGCAAATCACAAAGATGAATAATTTATATGGCAGCAGCAGAAGAAAAACATTTCACACTCCATACCTCCCCCAGTAAAATGTCACATGAATTCTAAATGGACCAAACCATTTGTACACATTTGAGACTATAGTATTTACTGCCAGAAAAAACAGGAAATGGGAATTGGGGAGAAGAAAGGAGAAAGAGCAGTTATTTAGCAGTTATACTCCAGGAGATGAACATTGATATGCCACTTTATTTCCCCCACTGATCATATATACAGTATGAACAACTGTAAAACTCCCATTCTAAAAGTAATCAAAGTACATTGAGAGTTATCCACTAAGCCTTGTGAGTTTTTAAGAGACTTGAGAGGAGTATGATGCTCGTAGCCACTTGTGATCTGAGTGGAGGAAAGATGAAGCATGTCCTCCTGTCGTTTGGCCCATGGGCCACCTATGTGTATACAACAATGCAAGCTCCAAGTGTGAGTCTCCACACAACCACCAATCTTACCTTTGATCTTTAGTGGGCCCAGTGATGTAACAGAGTTGGTAATGTGTGGCAGCACAGTGATCTGAGAAGGCAGTTATGTGGTGCCTGCCTTTGGAGTTATCCACAATGCCTCACTATAGCACTACTCTGGATCATTTTGGACAATTTAAAACAGCAGCTTATCTAGCTCCTGGAAAAAGTCAAGTTGGAGGGTCTGAAGGAAGTACCAACACTGGTTGGGCTTGCCAAAGTTATGACTCTCCAACAGCTATACAGAGGTGGTAGGCACTGAAGCAGGGTCCTCAGTTGTCTGCAGTATACATTTTTGGTCAAATGCTTATATCTGATCAAATCATTTTTTTAAGTACTAAAAAACCTGAAAAATCTGTTTAACCTGACTCAATAGCAGTAATTTTTAAAAAAAGGCATTTTGAAACAGATTGTTGTGTACATTTCATTTTATGTGTAGTTCCCTTGCATCCCCCACTGTTGAAGGTGGTATCATACAAGCACCACTGCTGTTATAGATAAAATTATCTTTGAGGATATATTTGATATGTTTTTGATCTTTCTTTCTTTCTTTCTTTCTTTCTTTCTTTCTTTTGTATTCCATGTGGCAACAATGGCTTACAATTACTTCAAATTCTGGGAACAATGTGCCCAGCAAATAGCAATAGCATTTACATTTCTATACTGTTTCATTGTGAACTCAACACTCTCTAAGCAGTTTACAATTGTAAGCCAATTGCCCCCAACAAGCTGGGTACTCATTTTACAAACCTATGAAAGGATGGAATGCTGAGTCAACCTTGGAGTCCTGGGATTGAACTCACAACCTTGTGGCTGCAGTACCAGCATTTAACCATTGCTCCACCAGGGCAAGTAAAATAACCAAATCAAATCAAATAAACATAATCACTAATGGTATACTGCAGATCTAAAATTCAGAGGATTAAAATAATTCAGACCTAAAAAGCCAGGGGGAATAAAAACAATGCCATGGTTGTGCTCAGAAGACCATAAGGAAGGTGCCAGGAGAGCCTCTCTGGGAAGAGCTTTTCATAGTTTGGGTACCACCACCAGAAAGGCTCTTTCCTCAGTTGCCACTGGTTGCACCTGCCTTAATAAAGGCATTCAGAGAAAACCCCTGGAAGGTAATCTCTTTCACTGTGAGAGAAAGGCCTTGTTTGCACGGGCGGGAGGCAGTCTGCAGTATCCCAGAGGAAGCCTGGAGTATCCTGGCCCTGCATCGGCCCTGCCCTGCCCATGTTAACTGGCAGCTGGGGCACCCAATACATCTACCCCCAGTATAGGTCACACAGTTCTGAGATCAGAATTAGGCACCCACTGATGGTCACATAGAAACAAGTGGGAACAAAAGGTTTTGGATCTTCCTTGAATATTATTGTACACAGGTTCTGGTGCAGAACATGCTGGACTGCTCACACCAGAACCGGAAGTTAGGATGTGAATCTTCTGAACAGGATAACACCAGAATGGGAGGGTGAACAAGCCTTTTGGCCCATGCAGACAAGGCTTGAAACACTTTGCTATCGTTCCTGTGATAGTTGTACCTTGAGAGGAAAGCAATGAAAGTTGTGAAAACCTTTCAATGAAATACAAAACATTTTTTTTAAAAAAGGTCTCTTTCATTAGACATTATAGAAGAACAAAAGAAATGACAGTATACACATTGTAAGCAGTGACAGTTCTCTGATACAGCTTCAAATCCCTAGTGGGGGTGAACTGGGGAGAAAACTGTTATCTCTTTCCAGCTCACTGGGGACCTGTAATGTTATACTTCAAGGGTGTGAGGTCTAAGAAAGAAAACAACCTGAGTGAAAGAAGATACAGAAAAATACCTGGTTCAGAAAGTGAGATGTGAAGTGGAGAAAGTATGGTTCAAAATTCTCTTTAGCCACGAACCCACTAAACAGTTTTTTTTTGTTTGCTTTGGTTATACACTCTGAGGTTACTAATATTGACCTACCTTCTAGGGTTCTTTGAAAGATTTCTCAAGATAATGTTTGGTTTGAAGACTCTAAAGTGCTGTGCATCATTGTTATACAATGAAATAGGGGACTGAGTGATACGAAGATTGTGCTTATAATTTATGCTGATATTTTTACAAGTCCTGTGGCAGGGCAACATTTAAACTGACAAATTGGTAGAACAGATAGGTCTCTCAAAATCTTCTCAACAGAAAACATATGCGGATAAATCAAACACAGTTTATAGCCATTATCAAATGTATAGATTCAGTTTCAAGGACATCAAATTTAACATGTAGTTTTCAAGTTTTTTTGAGCATAATTTTGAGCATAATAGCTCTTTGGAGTAGTATCCTCCTCTTTCTCAGCTCCAGTTGAATTAATTAAGAAATTCTTTGGAGCATATCACTTCAATAGGCTCCTCCAGATCTTTAGAGAAATATACTGTGCAATTAATTTATTCTAAAAGTTGGAACCTGAGCCCAACCCAGACACCTAAAGGGTGGCAATTCTTAGTTATAATTTCATGTCAAGGTTCACATAAACTAAAACCATAGATTTCAACTGAAGAGTATACAGTACTGGGTGGATATCAGTACGTTTATTTCATTGCATCCAGAGTTAATCTTCTTGGGTCTGCACACTGGAACCAGAACAGACTGTTAATCACACATTTCCTATACTTCAATTGCAAGTGCTGGAAAGGGCAGAAACACATGAAATGAAATGTAATAGAAGGAAAAATTGATATACATCCCTTTGACCTCCCTCCTCCTCTTCAAATTCAGTTTCAGTTTCTTTAGAAGTGTGGGTGAAAGGTCAGGTTGGTACTTAACATTATGAGAATGAAATTCACACATCCAAAGGAACTGGGCAAATTTCTAAATGTGTATGATAGAGAACAATCTGAAGTTTTACACCTATGATACAGCAGAGGGCACTTTAAGACAATGTCAGCAAACCAAGACTCTCTGAAGACAAGTCTAATTCAAGATATGTAATGTATAAACCCCACAACAGAATATTGTGTGCAGCACTACCATCAACTTCAAAAGTGAAAGTGTGATAAGACTTGTGATTTAGTTTAAACAAAGGTAAATGTAGTTTATAAAAAAAAATATGATGATGTTATAGGTAGAATACCGGTAATGAATTTAGAGGGATAATGAAAGCAAGCACCCAAAATGAATACACTTAGTGAAGACCAGCTGCCAAGAAATCCATTGTATTCAATGAAGCTGGAGTCCCATATAACATTAAGATGTTCTTGGCAGATGAATAAGGCCAAATAAAATTAAGTAAATGACAATGGCAAAAGGCCGTTCAATCACTGTACAAAAACAGATGTGGTAAATATTGCAGAAGAACAAGGCTATGCTGAATTATTCTGTGAGCCTCAGTTGATTTGCCAGCTGCTTCTTGAGATTCAAGTGATAATTGGTCTTGTAGTAGAGTGTATGAAATTATTATAGTGGAATAGATTTCCCCCCCAAGGAGTTTGAATTATATTTGGCTTAAATTTAAATCATTCTCTGTATCAATTGGGAAATCATGTCTCTGTCTAGGTATCTAAAATTTAACAGTGATCATCACATATATTTATTTCTTTAGTTTTTATTGAGAGAAAGTTCACATTACCCAAGCAAGAACTTGTTTGTTATGACCTTACTTTTGGGGAAATTCCGTTTTTTCCCTTGTGGTAATGCTAACTTGGGGATTATGGGAAATTAACTCCCTTAAATAATGGTTCAAAGGACTTTACTGCTTGAGGAAAGTTGGGTGAAACCAATTGGGAGAATAGTGGCTTTCCCCGTGTTGCTCTGCATACCTTTGTAGCACTTCTATTTTCTTCACAAGGTGAGACAGCATTCCTTTTGCTGAACGGATTTCTCCCTTTCAACAAAAGGCATGCTTTGACAACTGTATCCCCTTGGGAAGAGAATGGAAGTGCTATGATGGTCATGCAGAGAGATTTGGAAATGCCGCTATTCTCTCAATCATCTCTTACTCTCTTTTCTTGTGTGGTAAAGTCCCAAATTCCAGCATTGAGACATACTCACTCTGCCATGGGATCATAAGGAATCCACAATCAGATTCAAAGTTCTGCTTCTAGTACTAGTACTGCTAGGCTTGGTGACAATACCCATACAAGAATAAACAATACACAGATGGGTTTGATCTTGAATACATATACTTGGATGTAAATTTGACTACTCCCATTGCACAGTAGCCTGATCTTAAATAGATTTTTCATCTGATTTAGTGTAGTTATAAGATTATCATTTATGAAAACAAGACATTAATAAACAGTGGCATGCCTTTGAGGTTTAAATAAGCCCAATATGTTCAATGGACATATTTCCAAGTAGATGTCCAGCAATTTAAGCAACTCTGGCAGCTGATGAAGTGGGTGTATAGGCCTCTTTGCAGACCACTGTCAGCAGGGTCCCTTCCTGCCAAACATCATTCTGTGTGGCAGAAGAAAGGGCTAAAAGCTCAATGACAGTCTTTGGTCTCTCTTATATACAGCAGATCACATCACCTACAGTCCACCAAAAGTTCAAATTTATAAAATTAGAAAACCCAGTACAGGGGTTAATATGGCAGTGTCTAGGTAGCTCTACCCCTACATGGAATAGTGCTGTGTAAGTACCACATAGCTCCAACTCAGGCATGCACATGTACAGTGCCAACATTTTCAGTGATGTATCCTTTTTGCTGGCAACTAAAGGTGGCAAAATGTGCAACTATATGGTGCATGCAGTGCCAGAGTAAGAGCTGTACAGAATGGACCAGTCCCTGCTTGCATATTAACTTGTCTAATTTTAATAATACTTCTGGATAAAGTATTATTAATGTTCACAGATGCACCCAGGTCTAGAGCTGCTAGGTCTCAATATTTCTATAGCAAAAACTAAGACCTAGAGATGATCCCTGGTGTTAGAGGGGACAACAGCTGGTAATGTCATTATGTTTGATTCACACAACCACAATTGCTCAGAGTATTTCACTCAGGGATTAGACTTGGAGGAAGAAGGTGAATAATATGGTGGAAGGAACACCAGCAACTTAAAATATAAAGTTAACACCATAATACTAGTAAAAAAATAGCAAATATTTGGAAAAATTACTGGGGAAAGTCAAGAAAGAAAGTGAGGTAGCTTTACAGTTGAAAATTAAGAAAGCAAAAGTAATGATCACAGATGATTTACATAACTGGAAAGTCTGTGATAGCCATGGCACCATGGCTTTAAGGCACTCCTTTGGTGTTGTGTCATGTGGATGCATCTCCAGAGGAGCGCCGTGATGCTGCACGCCGTGTGTGGAGTGGCACATGGTGTCATGTCACCCTAGGGGCATGCATCATGTGGATGCTGCACTCTGATTCCACCTCCTGGCCAGCCTTTATGGCTGGTGTGTACAGCCCCAAAGAGAGACAAATGAAGTCAGGAATTATGAGAAATAAATCAAGCACCTAAGCAAAGATGAAGAAGAGAGACATCTGCACATCAGTTTCTGCTAATAACAGTTTAATCCACATGTACCTCAGACCAAGATGGGAAATTGTACTGTAGCTGTAACCAGTTATATTAGAGTGAGGCAGATCAGAAGAGAAGTGGGGAAGTTAATAAGACAGGAAAAACACTAAGCAGAAATCATACAGTACTGAACTCAGTGACCACCTGAGACAGCAAATATAAAGCAGCATAGTATTTCCCCATATTGATTGCTTCCTCATACCAAGGAGTTTATCGCATGAGCCCCTTTGTCACTGCAATCGTGCTAGTAAGGGGAACTAGATACATACAAATTTTGAAGTACTTGCTCTCACACATCTTTGAAATAGTGTAAATGGGGCCTTACTCTCTCTTCCACACTTCTTCTGAACCCCACCACCCTGCCCAATGGTCTACCTAGAATGCCTTTCAATGGTGTTTTTGAATTTTAAATTTTTGAAACACAATTACCAAGGTATGCTACTACAATTTTTTTTCCAGTAAATAAAATAAAATATAGGGGGAAAAAGGTGGAAAAGCCTGCTAAGGAATAGCGGTGGGGAGGAGTGACAGGGGGAGAGAGGGAGACACTGATACCACATGTCTGCCCAGTACCAAACATGCCACTGAAGAACTTATTACCCCTAAGGGGACAGCCACTCATTTGGGGGCTTATTGATCAGTTTTCTCATCAATAACAAGATGCACTTTAAGCACACTTGGTCAGCAAGACGGAGACAAGTTGATGATGGCATCATGTCGTTTGTATTGCCAAATGAACTATTTTAGAACTTTAAAAGTAGTTTAACAGCTGTGTGTGATAAAGTCCCAAGTTTTGAGTGTCAGCTGTGGTTTCAGAAACTTTAATGGGAGAAGAGAGAGAGAGGAGGAGGTGGCCAGGCAGAGTCTACAGAAGCCTTGGTATTGTAGACCTGAGCACCCCATAGCATCTTTTTTTTTCTAAGTTTACTTTTTTCATTCTGAAATATCCTCCCTTAGTCCTGAGAACCAAAGAAGAGGAATCAGATCCTGAGACTCAGACCCAGGATCTGAAGTTTAAGGCCTCAATCTTGTTTGAAACACAGTTGGTATGGAATAGATCATAACCCTCTGGATGCCTGCCTGGGGTCAGTAATGGGCTGGATGAGGAAAAACAAACTCAGGCTGAATCCAGAGAAAACAGAGGTACTCGTGATAGGTCCTCCAAATCCAGATAGAGAAATTTGTCATCCTGTCCTGGACGGGGTTACACTCCCCTAAAGGACAAAGTTCGCAGCTTGGGAGTACTCTTGGATCCATCTCTACAGTTATCATCTCAAGTAGATGCGATGGCCAAGAGTGCTTGGTACCAGCTCCGGCTGATACGCCAACTGCGTCCCTGTCTGGACCGAAAGGACCTTGAAACTGTAGTACACGCACTGGTAACCTCTCGTTTGGATTTCTGTAATGCGCTCTACATGGGGCTACCTTTGTATCAGGTTCGGAAGCTTCAGTTGGTTCAAAATGCTGCAGCCAGATTGGTCACGGGAACCTCTAGGTCGGACCATATAACCCCCATGTTAAAATCTCTTCACTGGGTGCCAATTCGCTTCCGGTCCCAATACAAAGTGTTGGTTATTACCTTTAAAGCCCTACATGGCTTGGGCCCAAGTTACTTGAGGGAACGCCTCTCCCTACATAATCCACCCCGTACCCTTAGAACAACGGGGAAATTCCTACTTAAACATCCTAAGATGAGACTGGCAACAACCCACCAAAGAGCTTACACAGTGATAGCACCCATTCTTTGGAACACCCTTCCAGAAGAGATTCGTTCGTGTGGTACATTGGAAGCCTTCAAAAAGGCTTTAAAAACCTATCTCTTTCTGCAAGCATACCCTCTCGACTCTGTTTAGATAAATATTCCCTAATTTAGATTAAGATACTTGATAGCCTAGAGTTTTTGACTGTGTAATTTTTATTTTAGATAATTTTATTATTGTAATGAAATGTTTTAACTGTTTTTATACTGTATTATGACGTCTGTCATAGTTTTACCTGATGTAAACCGCTTTGATCTCGAGGAAAAGCGGTAAATAAACAAACAGTTTATTATTATTATTATTAACTCCCAAATTGCAGAAATGGTAGAAAGAAAAACAGGGCTAGAAATCTACCCCTTTCTTGTTTACTTATCCTGGCAAACAACTTCACTAATCCATTAACAATACTTTTGTTTGGGTTTTTAATTTTTTAACATTTGTTCAACCTGGAGTTGAAACAGTTCCTTAAAAGTATCCTAAGTGTCCCAGTGGGAATGCCCTTCTACAGAACTTTATTTGTGAGAAATGTGGACTACTGCTACAGCTGTAGCTTCAGAGTGCTGACTTCCAGATGTTTAATTTGGTCCTGAAAAGGGATTTGTGCTGGTTGCTAAGATTCAATTTCAGAACTCAGTTATGTGCACACAGTTCATGCAAAAGCCAGTGGGAGGTGAAGGCAGCTATCAAGGGCAGAATCTGACCCTGCATTCCATTTGTATACATCTAATGGAGCTGGGATGAATGCGAGGCCTGAATTAAATAGACTTAATAATATGGCTGGTTTATTAAGGCATAACTTTGCAATAGACAATGTTTTTACATTTTAGAAGCCTTTATGTGGGGATTCAAAGGCATAATTTGTCATACACCAAGCACAATACATCTCCTGTCTTGTTCACATAATATGTCTTTTTAGGGGCAATTTTGAAAAGGCTTTTTACAATTACCTGACCTTATGGGACCTCTTTAAATAGACAGTTTCTTTGTCAGGCAGTAGATGGTATGGCCTTTGTACTATATGAGAGGAAATGTCCATGGCATGAGGGGCACAGAGTCTGCCAATCCCCTCACAAGAGTATAGTGTGGGAGCTATGTATCAAAGAGCAAATTTATAAAATACATCATAGCAAATGAAGTTGTCAAAGAACATCCTTACATATTACAATGTGACCACTTTGAAATCTATCTTTGGATGATCTCTGCTGACATTCTTTTGGTGACTAGGTTAAGATTTTTTCAAGGGTATGAGAAAGAGAAGGCTGTGAGCTGTATGCATGTACAAGTGTGAATGTATTTTAAATGATTTCAGTCATAAAATCTCATTTTTCTGTTTTGTGTACAGTGTCACAAGAATATAAGAATATAGGGAATATAGGAAATATAAGGAAAAGTATGCATGCGTATATCCAGCCCTATCTGAAGATACTAGGTACTGAACCAAACACCTTGTTTATGCAAAGCATGCACTTTTTCTACCACTGATCTACAGGCTCTCTCCCCAAAAAGATTTTATACTAGAGAAATGCATTATACCTGGAATTAATGCATTTCTTTGAGGAACAAATCCATAGCCTGTTCAGCAATTGAGCAAATGCTGTAGCAGATTTCTTGTGCTATAAAATTAGAATCTAGGTGGACCCTGCAATGTTCCAGATGAAGCAGAAAGTCATTACTATCTTAATAGACCCTCCCCTCTTTCTACACGAGTTAGAAACTTTGATAGACTGCTCATCCTATATTTCCCCCCTTTGGTAAGTACAAGTAAATACTATGTTAATCAAATATATAATTTAATGTACATAGTGATGTATATAATTGCCTGAGAAACAGCACTGTAGCCACCGTTCTTTCATTCAAAATGCTCCCATTTCTGAAACCAACCTATTTGAGTGACCTTGAAAAGCTTATTTCCTTTATTTGTCTCCTATAGAACACCAGATTCTCCAGCCCTCCTGGCAGGTGGCCTTACTGTTATTAGTGCCAGGATTTTCCCCAATACTGTATAGTTCTGCCATCTGGCACAATTGTCCAGTCATTCTTTGCTATGCTGATTATCCTTCTTGGTTCCTTTGCTTCTGAATGATTTTGCTAGAAGAAGAATGCTGAAATTCACAGAAACCAGTATTGATATAATGGTACTGAATAGAAAACTGACAGGGTGAACAATTAATTACAAATATTCATCACTATCTAACATCATATTTTATACATTATGTTTATGTAACAATATGACATTATTTGTAAAATTATATCATTTTTATGCCACAATAACATGGAGATGTCAAATTTTAGAATATACTGTATTTTAACTGTCAGAGGCACAGCAATGCTTGAAGTGTGTTTTTCGTAGGTGGTTTAATCCGACAATGTTCATATGTGTACCTAGTGGCTAAAGGATTCCAATCCACAAAATTCATATGCATGATTTTCTTGATTCATCTATAAACAATCAAGGATTCATGCTGTATGTTTTATGCATTCAATACATCATTTTTCAAAACGAAATTTCAGAGACTACATAACATTGTACTGGTTAAAAAGGAATGGAAAACTACGCTACACGAATGAGCAGCAGAAAACCAGTATTCTCTCTTTTTGCATATTCTTTTGTAACTTTGTGGATTTTGACTGCACTGAGAAGGAGCTCCAGGTAAGCAAGGAGGGCAGTACAGTATGGTCCCATATCCACATGACTGGTGGTTTCACTTACCCATGCCCAAATTAGGTCTTCCAATGTGATTCTATGTGGAAGCAGACCACAGAGTTCTGTTACAGGAACTAGAAAATCCTAGACAGGTGCTCCAGTGTTAATGTATATGGAATGTATTATGTTAAAAACAATTGTGGTTAATGTAATGATAAGATAACGATAAGGTAAGATGTTTTTAATAATAAAAAGTATTTGGCAAAGAAAAGAAATTCTTGTGTTTGGTGTGACAGTCATCAAACATGGGCCCTTTGGCAGACAAACTAAGGTTTCTACCCATTGACCCATGACAGCGTGCCTTTAATATGGTAAAAAACCCAAAAACAAGCACTTTATTACATTTTTAGAGACACTCAACCCTTTTGCAATCTAGGAATCTTACTACAATGTAGTAATGAATAAATGCCACAATAAAATCATGAATTAAATAAGCTGAAAATGTGGGGAATTAATTCTGAGGAATCCTTATCCAGTACAGTGATTTCACAATTTGTTTTTGTTTCTAGTTAGTTAAAATGATTGACTGTAAACATCTTAACCTTGACCCACATCTAATTCTTTAGCCTAAGGCACATGCTAATAGATCTGGCTAAACAATAGAAAAGTTAAATTTTGAATCCCTTTACATTCAATTACGTTCAAACTGCATAGAAGGAAGATTCAAGGCGAGAGGAAGGCTACGTTGGAATGCTAATGCAACAGCTGTGAAAGCATGAATTAACAGAGCTGATTCAACAGCAAAAATCTGGACTGTTTGTGAAATTATCTCTATTTGAATCTCTCCAAGTTTTGGGATTATAAAGTACCTGGTTTGTTTGTGAAGCTGCATTAATAGCAATCCACTGTTCTTCCTTATTAGGCTTGCCCACACTGAACATGCATGAAGGCAGGAGGAATTATAATCATCATAATAGCATAATAGCAGAATCAGCATAATTGATAGAGTATGCGAAATTCTGAATTTTTGAGTGCAAGTTCTGAATACTCTGTTATATACACTTTAATGTGGACAGTCACAACATATACAGAGTTCTTTTAATACCTTATCTGACTACTGTGCATGCTCATACAGAATTTGCCACAGAATTTGGCACAATTTTCCATTTAATCTAGATATTTTTATTCTTGCTCATCCTGATCTGTAACACATATGAGTGGTTGAGTCCATTGCCAAAGTAGGTGGGAAGGGAAATGCAAAGGGGCAAAAAATAATAAAAGTGGTGGCAAACCTTGTGTTTTGCTAATTCCATAACCATATTGCCATGTTAAATTTGAAGAAAAGAATAGCAGCACAACATGAGAAAGCGATCCATGTAAGAATAATGAATAATGAATAATGAATAATTCATCAACGCTGTAGAAATAAAGCAATTTGACACTGCTTTAACTGCCATGGCTCAACACTTTGGAATTTATTTGCAGTTCTGTGAGATATTTAGCCTTCTCTGTCAGAGAATTGTGGTGCTAACACAAACTACAATTCCCAGAATTTCACAGCATTGAGCCATGACAGTTAAAGTGATGTTAAAGTGGATTATTTCTATAGTGCGTATCAAGCCTGAGAGAGATACTTATTGATCAATTTATGGTCAATGTTAGAACCTTTATTCTTTTCAAGCACATGAAATAGAGGCAGGAAGATAGAAGGTAAAAGAGATGGTCTGGTTTCAACAGTAGAAACTATTGTTACTCCATGTGCGGAGTTTTCAGATGCACTAAGCATTCTGGCACAGTTTCTGCTGAAAGCAATCACAACCTCCCACTTACTTTTGAAGAGGAACCCCAGCATGGCACTGAGAGCTCCTCCAAATCTGTCATATGCATCTCCATAGAGCTCCATGCTAAAGTCAAAAAGATGCTAGCACTAAAAGACCAATCAGTTCTAAATTCTGCTCTACTGTGATGACATCAGGTCTTGCTGCTCTAGGTCTTAAGATCTCTAATCTTATATCTGAACTTGTTGTCCAGACATCTGTTACTAGATAGTTCACGTTGACTTTGAATCTTCAAGTCTATCCATTGTGTGTGATAATAGCTCTGTTGTGATAACACTGTCCTTGCCCGCTATGGGAGACTGGTATGTATCTTCATCTCCTCTTTTTCCATTTCTCTTTTTTTGCTCATGAATGATACAACTATACAAACACTTCTGTTTCTTCTGTATTCTGCCTTCTGATATGGCATCCTGCTTCCCACTGTCCTTCCAGTGTCTTTTTTTTTCAGGGGAGGATCCAGCATAGGAAATAGGAGATTGGCATTTTATTTGGGATTGAGGATTCCTGCTTCAAACCCATTTTTATGAAGAGTAATATGAAGCTAAATTATAGATCAGATTGTGTTGGGAATTATTAATTCTCTCTCTCTCTCTCTCTGTGTGTGTGTGTGTGTGTGTGTGTGTCTATAACAGACATTTGTGTTCATGGAATGTCCATCTTGCACAATCATATATTAAGTGGATCCAATCAGAGGCAGTGCAACAGTCAGTCTAGATTGGGCTGAGGAACTCTGGAAGCTGCAATGAAAAATAATGTTTTGGTGTTCTTATATAGCATATTTCTTAAGATTTCATTCATATTTATTTTCTCCCCTCATGCATGGTACTGTTTTAGATATTATATCTGTATGTGTGACTGTGTATGTGTGATACAGAGACTTTCTAAAAAGGCCTTGTGATTCAAAAGAAAAGTTTGAGCTTCAAGTAGTGTGTGTAGAATGCCAAATGGTAAACTCTGAAAAACATTGACAGATGCTTAATAGTGAAGACTATACAAGGTGTTGCTGTCAATATCATATGGTAAGAAAAGAAGATAAGTATTAAACCAATGTTACATTCTGACAATATATTCAGTGTTCTGCAGGATGGCACAACCAGGGTAGCACTTCTTTCTGAAAGATTTGAACTCTTCATTTGCAATCTACAGACTAGGAGCTGAAGTACTTAATTGAAACAAAGTTCATCCAATACTTTTCTTTCCAAAAAGGTGTCACAATCTGGTATTTTTTCTTTTGCTATGATAGCAAGCTTTGTCTTGAATGTGTAAATCAGCACTAAATTGTGCCTTGCTTTAGTTTAGTTTAGAAGTTACTTTCAGATCATAACTCCCAGAATCCCCTGGTCATCCAGACCAGTGACCATACTGGATGGGGGATTTAGGGCATTCTAGTCCAAACAAGTTCAGCTTTGCCTTTGCTTGTGTACATTTATCCTCTCTCAGCTGCATGATGTAATGTAGTGAAGGGGCTGAGCAAGTAATAGAAGCTTATGCTCTGTTAATAGTCTGGACCCCTAGTATAGTCAACCAAGGAGCAATGCCCAAAGTGGAGAAAGAAGACTTAGGGGCTAAACAGATGGCCCCAAAGGAGTGGCTTGCCACTGCCCCTTTGTGTGCCGGTTCAGGGCTGCAGCAAGCGCACAATGTGGTACCATTCTGGCAATTTGCCGCTCTGTGGATCTGCCTGCTGCCTGGTTGGCCTGGTAGCTTCCTGGTGGCTTGGGGGTGGAGTCTGGACATGTGGAATGCAGTCATCAAGCCCCCACTCCACCTCGATGCCGTCCCTTTTGGCCAGTCTGTGCAGCCTCTAAGATATATTTGTGTTCTTCAGGAATTAACAGGAATTATCAACAGAAGAGAATTGATAGTTCCAATGGTGAAGGTGGTGTAGAAGGTCCAGAAGGGAAGCTACTGTGCAGCAGTAATTGGGGTAAGTGACACTGATTTAGGATCTTGGGACTTTATCTCACGAGGCTGCCAACGTGGAATTATAGCAGGACAATAGTGTCTGTGGCCATACGTCATTACACAATGCCATGTCTGTTCTGTATGTGCTTTGTCTTCCATCTGTTCCTTTTTATTGACAGACAGAACTCATCAGTGCCTCCCCATCATGCTGCTTTTCCACTATTGAGTCCTCCTGTTGCAGTTCCAATACGCAAGCAGTCATGTGGTGCAAGCAGGCATGACAATGCTCTTCTCCCTCTCTCCCTCGCTATTTCCAAGCAAACTGTTTTTCTATTTTAAAATTAATTTTCTTTTGTACTTTATCAATTTCTGTGACTGAGCAACTGAAGAAAAAAGAGCAGACTGAAAGAAATGCTAGGAACAGCACAGGGCAGGAAGGCAGGGTTATGAAGGAAGGTGTACAGGAGATAGAGCTTGGGACTATAGCAGCTTTATTGAAGAACTATGTGAAATGAGTGTCCCCAAACTGGTATGTTTGCATTTCCTGCATTAATGTGATTGTGGCATCTTAGCAGCTTGGTATGACAAAGTCCTTACAGGCAATAGCAGAGGCACCTTAGGTAATTCTTGCTTGCACTTCCCAAAAGAAGGTACTGCTAAACCCGTTCTGAATGTTTTTTATCTTGAAAACTTATAATGAGACAAACCAATATAAAACAAGAGATAGTGTTGGAAGATGAGACTCCCAGGTTAGGAGGCTCACAACCAATTACTCAGGACGGGCAAAGGACAAGTACAAATAATTCTGTGTTTAATGGTGCAACTTGACTCAAGCTGAAAGGATGCTCAGTGCTGGTATGCCCAGATATGAAAGGAAAATCTGAAGCTGCACACCACATATAATCAGAATTTGAAAAGTCGGAATCATGAATCAAGGAAGCTAGAAATTGTAAAACAACAAATGGAACATATAAACATGGCAATATTTGGTGTGAGTTAAACTGGAGATGAATTAGACATTTTCAATCAGATAATTACAGTGTTTTACTTTGGAAATGAAATCTAAGAAGAAATGGTATGGAATGAATAGAAAAGTAACATATAGCAAAAGCAGTCCAGAGATATACAGTAGACCCTTACCTTATGCAGGGGATCCATTTTGGACCCCCCCCCTCCGACATAAGGTGAATATAATGGGGCTCATGGGCATGGCATGGCAGAGTGTGAGCTCCATGGGCATGCGTCCATTTATTGTTTGGCCACGTGGCTTCACATAAGCTGAAAGTAGCGTATAGTGCACCCGCGTATGGCACAGGCGCACTGTAATGCAAAGTCTGACTAAATAACAGAATTGGATTTCAAGGAAAAACTTTCAACATAACTAACCAGACATAATCCAAGAAGAACAGGAAGCAATATAAAGATTCCATGCTTGCAACCAAGAAGAATACAATTTTCATACTTGCTTGCATCACTGCTAAAACATTCCTGAAAAATCCCTCAAAAGTGGAGGAAGAGCGCGTTTCTGGAAGCAAGGCATACTTCCTCAATCATCAGGGAATCGTCATTCCCTCCTTCGTGTCTCTGAATTGTTCCTAGGGAGTGGATTTCCTATGAACGCAAACTTTGCGTTCATAGGAGATTTGTTCCCCTTGCAACGGCTTGTATCTAAACATCCCACCTTCAAAGCAGTTGGGAACAACTTGATTTTACCTGATTGTTCCAGCCCTGAGATAACAAGAGAAAAGTGGCAACGTTGTGTGATAAGTCTGGGCAAAAGACCATATTAACTAGCTGTTATTGGGATTAACTGTCCCTTATGATAAAGTCCTAAAATTCTCTCTTATTGGGGATTTTTGATGACCAGGACATGATCAAGAGATATTTACCCATGGTCATGACAGCTCAGAATAGCAATGAAGAGTGACTTCTGTCTCAACCCAAATGTACATTGCTTCAGGGGCTACTGTGAGTTAAAAGTACAGAAATATATTTAGAAAATAAATAAAACCTTACCTGGATCTAGTTGATTCCACTGGAATAAAAATAATAGAGAGAAGGACTTATGCACTGGAATAAGATGAGACCCACTGGAATCTTTCCATCATGTCCACCTGCTAGCAAAATTCCCATATATTACCACAGGCCAACTTTTTCCAAAACTGGCTATAAAGGGATGGCATAGGTATAGATCAGGTGTAGAGTAAGAAAAAGGTCACACAAAACCTCCAGGGGGAAGACAGGAAACTGAAGTCTTTTTGAATGAATGGAAGTCTGCTTGTATGGCATTGGATACAGCCTACTGCTATATACTAATGATATCATATATAACATTGGCTGTTCCAGGTCCAAGCAGCTATCGCTGCTTCACATTCAGGTTCTGGCAATTCCAATGAGACTGACAGACTGCAGCCTTAAGGGTTTTTTTTTAAAAAAATTTATGCATGTTTCTAACACTTACTAATTGAGTCGGTCTACAGAAGTGAGTTATCATCATGCCTTTAATTAATTTCATCTTTTAAATAATTGTTTCTGCACTGTGTGTAGGTTTCTGGAATATATATGCTGTGATGTAGAGACTTGCATAAAATCTGTAGAGCCTTCCTATTATCTATATTATTAAATTCTATACTACTTTTCCTGAAGGAAAACAAATTCCAAAGTAAAACCTCCAATTACCACAGGTCTTATTCAGGCAATACCACTGTTTCTGTTATAATTTAATCAGAAAAATAACTTGCTCTAAGAAGTAATTCTTATTCTCTATTCATACCCCTTCCATTATTGGTTTGCAATTTCATTTCTAATTAGTTTCTTGGCATGTAAAAATGCAAAGCTTATTTAATTTTATCCAGGATTTCTGTGTACACTTTTCTCTGGCAACCGATCTTCACTCCTCTTGCATCTGTGTTTATTTGTATCCCCTACTGTGTTTTCTGAAAAAGTAGCTAGCATATCTTCCTTGATGCTTATCATATTCCAGTATGCTACCATTGTACAATGCTATATTTTGCTACCCATCAGCTCAGTTCAAATCTAACAGCCAACACAATGTGTGTGTGTGTTTTTTTTTTTTTGTGTGCATATTAAGATATCTAGGGAAGTATTTGGAAGTCCTGCTGTGTTTAATGTGATGAAGTCACCATCCCCAAACATATTTTGGAGACACACATAAAGAAAAGGTCTTCACATTCAAAAACAACATTCTTTCTTCACTGAAACTCTTCCAGATATTTTATATCATGCCAGATATTTGTGATAATTACTAGTCTAAATAGAGGTTGTTATTAGTTTAACAAAGTTGTTATTAGTTAAAATTTAATAGCATTCTTAAACATTTGGGATAAGAAGGAAGTCCACAACATAAAAATAGCAGTTAGTGAAGCTGTTTCAGTTTAGCTCATCAAAACCCATTTATTATTCTTATTCTTATTATTCTTATTAAAAATCCAGACCATCATATAAGGGGCAGAACAGTCCTTCCAAGGTAGAGAGTTTATAGTCAGGCAAGGATCTCCACACTTCAGTCACTTGAGAAACATAAAGAAGAACTTTGGAATGGTGTCCAGAAAAGCAGCCGAAGTCCATGCAGCTTATAAATGTCCATTGATGTGCATATCTGACTTCAGTGCTAACAAGGTAAGATTTTCAAACATTTGCCCAGACCTGGTTAGAGTTTACAGTAAAAGAGACACTAGTTATTATTCACTGTACATTGGTTCCTGGAATTTTAACTCATTGTTTCATCTTTGAAGAATCAATTATTGATTGTGGCTTCAATAAACTAGTATACAGGAGCAACAGACAGTTACCGATAAACAGGGTTACTGAACACTTGCAAGTTGGAAAGGGTTGGAAATGCCATGTTACAGATTTAAACTTTGTTGCTGCCATTTTATGGAAGCTGTTGGTTACTTTTAGTAGTGTTTTTTCTTACTGACATTTCTAATATACTTGTTTACTACTGGCTACTATGAGAATCTGTACCAAAAGTCTTCAAGTTTCTGACCCTTCCTCTGCTCACCTTTTTTTCTCTTGAGTTTTATAGTAGAAAATCTTAATTGCTCCTTGCTAAATAAGTAGTGTCAGTGAC
This sequence comes from Sceloporus undulatus, assembly GCF_019175285.1. Taxonomy (NCBI): domain Eukaryota; kingdom Metazoa; phylum Chordata; class Lepidosauria; order Squamata; family Phrynosomatidae; genus Sceloporus; species Sceloporus undulatus. The sequence continues at coordinate 187,873,856 of NC_056525.1, read as the reverse complement.
TTTATTTCCCTATCAGTTTGTTTGACAGCCTTTGAAATGCCTTTAAATATGTTTTCCATTTCTACCAGTCTACTTGGAGTCACAGAGGACAGTGAAGATTCTATTATTATCTCAGTCTTTCTCTATGGCTTGTACTTTGCCTATCTACTGACTAACAATATGTTTCATTTTACTTTGCACAGTTGTCTGGAGAACAGTCACTTCCTTTCTGTTGTCAAAATCATAGACAATATCTGTGTACACAGAATTAAGTGATTTGTGAAAACACTGGATTCAGCAAAAAAAGCTCTTTAATGGTTAGCATATTCCCTTTGCCTACTTATCTGTGCATGGATAAACATATGCCTGAGGAGAAGCAATTTCAGTTTTGTTCAGATTACCTTTAACAAATTAAAGAACAGTAATGAGTCAGCATGGCATAATGGTTTGAGCGTTGGACTATGGAGACCATGGTTCAGATTCTCGTTGGCCATGGAAACCCACTGGATGACCTTAGGCAGTCACATTCTCTCAGCTTCAGAGGGAGGCAATGGAAAAACCTCTTCAGAACAAATCATGCCAAGAAAACCCTGTGATAGGCTTGCCCTAGGGTCGGCATAAATCAGAAACAACTTGAAGGCACACAACAACAGTGATTGCTCTTTGGGAAAGGTTTATACATTTTCTCACTAAAACATAATAGTGACTTAATACTAGGAAGTGTTATTCTGAATTCATTATTTTGTAAAACATAATATTATGGGTAGCTGACATATCTGGAAATGGGAATAGCTTCTTGAATCTTGATACTGATCACTGATATTTTAGTAACTGTATGAAATAGAGAGAGCAATAATGGTATAGGGTTGGACTAGGATCTGGGATACCAGATTTTGAATCCCTGTTTAGCCATATAAATCCAGTGGGTAATCCTGGGCAAGTCACATTCTCTTAGTCTAACAGGAAGGCGATACAAACCTCCACTGAATAACTCTTGCCATAAAAATCCTATGACAGGGTTAAGTTGATAGAATCAACTTGAAAGCATATAACAAAAACAAACTTCATGAATGCCATGGATGAAGCTGGATATGATTCATTCTGTTTTCTTAATTACAAATATGTAGTTGTTTGAGTGTTGGACTATGACTCTGGAGACCAGGATTCAATTCCCAGCTCAGCCATGAAATGTACTGGGCGACCTTGAGTAAGTCATATAATCTCAGTTTCAAAGGAAGGAAAAGGTAAACCTCCTCTGAACAAATCTTTCCATGAGAACCCCATGATAGGGTCATCTTAGAGCTTTCATAAGTCAGAAATGACTTAGAAGCACATTGCAACCACAATAACAACATAGTTCTGATGATTATTGAAGACAACAACCACATTGTGTAAATAGCTTTGAGGTGGGAAAGAGTCTTTGAGGAATAGCACGGTTTCTCAAGGAGACCTATCTGAATGTAGTGTACATGATTAGGACTTATCTTGGGGATGCACATCTTTTTGCTGACCGAAATATGTAGCCTACCAAACCCTAACCAATATTTTCTCTTGCCCAGTGAAATGCCTCTGCTTTCCTTTTTGCTCTCCATACTCTCCGGGCTTGTCTACACAGGCCAAATAAAGTGGTCTCATCTTGTTTTCACTGTGGGTTGTCCAGATGATATATTGAATGTTCTGGTCTGAATCCAGACATTTCCAGTACCTCAGGGCTTTAATCCAGAGGAAAAAAAGTGTGGATTTAATTCAGATTTGAGTGTAAAATCTGGATATCTGCTTGTGTGTGTGGACTGCATTTCATAGCAAAATCATTGTGAAGCCAGTGGAAGGAGGAGTTCTTGGTGGGTAGAAATGGTTGGGTCTAGCAAGTCTGGTGTATGTCACCATGTTTTCTACTTCAGTGTATGTCCAGTCATGAGATCAGTGTGAGGGTTTAGATCAGGGCGCCCCCTCTCTCTTCATTCCTCTTGCCTGAGTGTTGCATTCATCTTTACTGCTTTTACTCTTTTCCCCACCTCTGATCCTCCCATTTGATTATTCACTTGTTTGCTTATGTGGAGATCTTACACACTCCCTCCCATCATCCCTTCCAAATATATATTGTAGATCTCCATAGATGATCTGGAGTTGGGAAAGATTGGAGGAGGGAGGAAGAGTAAACATGAATGTGAAACTTGAGTGGGGTAGGGGGAGGGGGAAGAAGGAGGGGATGTCCTGATCTAACCTCTTGCCCTGATCTCATGGCTGGACATTTTCATACATAAAAGATGAATAGAATGTAATTTTATTTTGTTTTTCTCTGGTGTGTGTGTGTGTACAGACATACATATGTATGTGTGTATGCATGTGTGTGTATATTTCAAATGCCCTCCCTTCCTCACTGATTGAATGGGAAAGCATCCAATCAGAATGGATCAAATAGTCTGACATGCAAAATATAAGGGCTATTGGCTGATAGGTTGATGTGTACTGGGAAGGGGACAAGAAGCAAGTTCTTTAGGGAGAAATGTGTAACTGGTTGTGGTGGTATCACTTTAAAGTGATTGGTGCGTGTGGACTTAATGGGGTCACTGTGAGGTTTGTGGACCAAAGAATGCAAGGTGAAGCCAAGTATTTTGTCAGTATAGTTGCACCATCCTTCTTTGCATCCAAGCTGCCCTAAAAAGGACTTTTATCCTTTGAAAAATTCAAGGCATCACATGCCAGGGCCCCTGAATGACATGTGACCTAGGAGCAGAATGTAATCCATCAATGCCATATAGGGGAGTAAAATAGTAATGCATGGCTGGTGGAATGTTTGCCTTGGTAAGTGTAGAGATGTAGATAAAGTCATTGTCAACTGAGCATTCATTAAACAACTCTGTAATTTGAAGAGAAACCGTTTCATGAAAAACTCTCTTTTCAACTATGGGCTCATAGAATCATAGAATAGTAGAGTTGGAAGAGACCACAAGGGCCATCCAGTCCAACCCCCTGCCATGCAGGAAATCCCAGTCAAAGCATACCCGACAGATGGCCATCCAGCATCTGCTGGCCCAACTACTTGCACTTCCTTGTGCAAACGCTCTCCTGACTTAAAACAAATAAACTTCAGGAGAAAGGCAGAACATTTTGCCTCATTTATGGATGTCTTGCTTGTGATGATCGGTTTGTCCAGCCACCTTGGACCCCATCCAGATGTGTTTCCAGATATGGTGTACTCCTCATATGGTTTCATTCTATTTGTTCCTCAGCAATTTCTTCTTCTCTTCCCTTTCATTTTTACATTTTCTCTAGTGGCACACTTCAGTATTCTTGCTGTGTTTGTTTCTACAGAACAACACAGAAACACATTTAGTGATTTAGAAAAAAGGGATGGAGGACTGGACACAAAAGCGGCCGTGCGACTGGGCTGCCGGGCTGACTGTGTTGCTGCTGGGGGCCCATGCCACCTTCTGCCTCTTCGTGGGCTTGCCCATGCCCCAGCATGCCTTGCAGGAGTGGGTGGGCCCAGGAGGACAGGGGGGGATGGGAGGGACTTCCACCTCACGCTGGGAACTACAGTTCCCAGCATGCTCTGGAGGTGGGAGGTCCCTCCCATTGGCTGCCCCTGGTCCTCGAGGCAGGCAATTGGTTGGCTGGCCTGGAGGCTGTGCTACCTCCCTGCCTCGGCTCTGCCCTCTCCTTGGGGCCTATTTAATGCCACATGGCATCCTCCTCGGTGCCATTATCGCTTGGCTCTCCCACCCTCCCTCCCTGGGTTTAGGGTGTATTTTGTCACAACTTTTGCGGCAACTGCAACGGTCCTGGATCTGGTGGGCATGGTTTCCAGGGCTGTGTAGCACTGGATTGGGGGTCCTTTGGGACCCGGGAGCGTTGAGGGCATGCATTGTGGCCACTGCAGGGGTCACATTGTGGCAGCGCTTACCGGTGACTGAGAACATGTGATCAGCCTGTTGCATGTCTGCGAGATGGCGTTTTACATAACCCCTATGTCATCCCAAAGCCTGGCCGTGAACAGGCATTTCGGTTCATTGAACAATTGTATTGTTTTTTAAGTATGTTTTTAATTCCACACTGTTTAATTGTATTTTAAGGGGTGGGTGGGTTGAGGGTTTGGACTGTATATTTTAACTTTGTAAGCTGCCCCAATTGCTTTTTGTAGAGAGGTGGGATATAAATAAAATTTATTATTATTGTTTATTATTATTATTAACCAGGGTGTTGATCGATGTTCCAGATCCAGAACTCATGCTTTGGGCCAACCCTACTTTTGTTGCTGTTGATTAATAAAGTTGTGGCCTTTCCTCCACTTTGGATCCTGGTCTTCTTTGGCGGCTTCCCTCCACGGCAACAATACCTCCCTAGCAGTTTATTGAATTTGTGTTAATATTACGAATTTGACTTTGAGTGGGGATGGGGGTCCACACTGATCATCAATTGACCTTGGAGGGCTGCACTCCTTGATGCTGCTGTTGTTCTTAACTGCACTTGAGTTGCCTTTGACTCATGCTGACCCTGTGGATGAGACATCTTCAAGACCCCCTATCCCCCACTGCCTTGTGTAGGTCCTATAATTTCAGGTCTATGACCTCCCTGATTGAGTCTGTCCATCTGGAATGTGGTCTTACTCTCTTCCTCATGCCCTTCATTTTCCCTAGCATTATTGTCTTTTCTAAGAAGCCATGACTTCTCTCTCTCTCTCTCTTTTACATTTTACCTGTTTTTTCTATTGAAAATGCATGTATGCCCCTGTTTAACCCAAGGACAGACCCTTTTCTTTTCACTTAGGAAGTAAGTTTCTGGTTCACTTGCTGGCTAAAAGGAGGACCTCTCCTGAGCTTAAAAGACCCACAGAAGTGGTAGAAAAAGGGGGATTTTTTAGTAAATGAGCAAATACCATTTTTTGCAGGGCACTGATGATTTTTTTTTTTTTAAAAAATAATAAACCCGAGTATTTCTTGTTTACATATTGGGTTGAATGGATTGGTGCCGGGGTGGGTGGATTTATTTTTAGTAATTGTCTTCAATTGTTGTCCTTTCTTTTTGGAATAATATTTAATGCCGCACCTCTGAAATAAGAGAAGCTGCTGGAGGAATAACCTAATGACTTGAAAAAAAAATATTTTACAAGTACTGCCCCCAATGATAGCCTCCAATGAATGGCAAACAAGGCTGCGACTTTTTAGCCATGGCAGCAGCCATTTTGATTTCCTCAAAATTCAGAAAGGGCCATTAAAGAGGAGTTTCTGGGGAAAACTAAATGCTGTTCGGTATTTTGCTAGAGCTCTGATTTTTTCTCTCTGAATTATCTCATCTTTTCTTGCTGAAATATAGCTAAATCAAAACAATTCATTTTGTGACTGGAGACTGGATGGGAAATGGCACGAATCTATATGCTACATCCTTCAGTCCTTCAGATTTCATTTTATTTTAAGAGTTGCAACATCTACTTTGTAACCTAATGCATATTCACTCTGAAATAAATCCTACTCTACTCAATGCAGTTTACTCTCACTATGTGTGCATAGGTGTGAGAACGTGTCTATAAGAAGCAAAATTGACACTAATTTTCCATAAACACAATCCTGTTGATTTTAAAAATTGGATGGCAAAATTGCTCTAATTAAACAGGCACAACAATCTTTGTTAATAATTTTAAATACAAGTGTATATAATGTTGTGAGTGGCAAGTATCATGTTAGAAGAGACATTTACCCTTCTTTCACATGCAGGAGGGAATTATTTTTCTAAGACAGTCCTTGACTTCTTAGACTATGCAACAATATGCAAGTATAGCTGATACTAAGGAAACAATGGTTGCTTTCTATCAGAACCAAAATTTTATTCCTGCTCAGATGAACACATGAACATTGAATCAAAAGATTAATCAACAGGCCAACTAAAATCCATATAATTCATCGATGCTGATGATTATTTGATTTGATAATAGCCTTATTGTTTTATTTAGTAGCAAAATGATATCAATCCAAATTAAATTGAACAGAATTGAATGTATAAAGAGTTCCATAGAAGCTTGAAAGCTACAAAAGGAAAGATCTCTGTGAAAGCAAAAGCAATCCTACTGTAGTGTATGATAAGAGCTCCTTTAGAAAAGACACAGAACTATCTCAGTGCATTTATTATGGATGAATAATGCACAATGAAATGAATGTTATGAAGATGAAATAATATTGAAATGCCATAGTGGAAACAAGATTGTATTCAGTGATTCAAGTCTGCGTATATTCCTTGGACTATGAGTGAATCTTTTTTATTAATTTCCTTTGGGGAGGAATACATAGTACAGCGTACATGAATGCATGAAGAACAGCACTGAATGATTTGAAAGCTTTATAGCATGACTGTTTTCAATGAAACTTTATGATATTTGTAAGAAGAGCTGAGTGAATAGAAAGCACTCATCTTGGTATTTGAGAAGCCTGTTTATTTGTGAGGTATTGAAGAAAAAGTTGATCAGACAGGAAGTGATATAACTAAAGAGATCTTTGGGTTGTTATAAAACTTCTTCAAGATGTTAACGGATGGACTTCCCCTTGGAGTAATGTTTAGATACCAGTAGATGCTATTTAATGCTGTTTATCACTATTGTGTAAGATCAGTTCTGGGGAGATAACAGGGATATAGTTCAAGAGGTGGTTGTTGTTGTTGTTGTTGTTTGTGGGTTCCTTCTTTGTATGTCTGTGAGAGACACCTGAGAGAGGCCTGAGGGGATATACAGTTTGGGGACATTCCTGTTTGTGGGGTTGCTATTGTGAAGTTCATCTGTGATCCTTTCAGTGTCGGTCAAAGATATATTTATTTTCCCTTCCATTTGGTCACTAGAAAGGGTCGTGCTCAGAATATGGATATATTGTAATGGTCATTTTTAGATTTTCAGTAATTTTATATGAAGTGTAATTTATCATATATTTATAACTATTATTTTGTTATATTAGTTATGGACTGTAATGATTACATTTTCTTGTTATATACAAGAATTTTAATCAATCACTCAATCAATCAATCAGTCAGTCAATATGCACAGCTATGACTGCATGTTTGTTTGTTGTATTCATCATTGCTATATCTTCATCATCAGTATTGTCATCATTTTTCTTTGTGATTTTTTTGCCATCAAAGAATAGAAAAAATGTGGAGTTTCCACCAGACTTGTAAACAATAAAATAAAGCATCATCCACATCCACAAAAAGAGCATCTGAACAACAAGCAGCATTACAATGAACAATTTGTTTGAAAACATCATATTCCTATTCAAAAAAGTGCTCATTTCAATTATACTAATATGTACAAGATTCTCACTTCATTAGAAAACAGGGAACATCGGCTCATATTATTAACTAATATTATTTATCAATTATTAAAATACATAAGCCAGAGTCAGAAATGATTAAACTTTCTAGTGCAAGTATTAATAAATAATATGACCAGCAACTAATTCCCCATATGTACCAAGGGCAGGAAAGAGCAGGTGGACTTGTTGCAACTGCCAATATGAAAAGAGCTAGAGACAGTGATCTCAAAAAACTTGTATTACATAAACTGGAGATGCCACTACTATGAACATGGGACATTCAAAGACTTAATACCCATTACTATAGAAACATGTGGACAACTGGGCTTCAGAAATTGAAATTCACCTGGCAAAATAATAAGTTTATCCCATGGACTTTATTTGCCTTTATGTCAGCAAATAAGCATGCATCAGGCCTGTAATGGCAGTGGAATAACAGACTCTGGCTGCCATCCATTTGATCTTGAAAACAAAAACTCTCTTCCGTGTTAAGATGTGACTTTTCTGCTATCCTTTGCTTTGCATCTCTTCTGCTATTGTTAATGTTTAAGTTGGTAATAGAAAATGCTATATTTTCCTCTTCTTTCAGTTAATTATTGGCCAATTTTAGCAATGCTGGGAAGATATTTCATTTAATGAAGATTTACTGAGACACTATTACAAAGGCATTGTTGTATCATAATGAGACATTTGGTACAATATGCTAACTAAATATTAACTGAATATTAAAATATGCACTGCAATAATAGTGGTTAATCCTCTCTGAATGCATTTTTAATGATGCACCTGTGATCAATGTGCAATGAACATCTTATTAAATGTAAATGTATGGTATTTTGTATTTTAATGTGTTTGGATTTAGAGCATTAGTATTAATTCAAATGGCATTGAGTTCAGTCTGAGTCCTAATACTTCAGTCCTCAGACCACTTATTTGGGCTTAGTTCCACTGCTTTCCCTGGAATTTCAGAATAAGGACCTTTCAGGTTGACAGATATCACTAGATTGATCCCCATTGCAACAATGTTAAAAGAAAGATATTCTTACCAAGACTGTAGATACTGACTGTTGGGAATTTTATTTCATACATATATAGTGATTATATGGTCAGATATTTCATGAACGTATATTGCACTGGTCAGCATTGATATTAAGTTTTCTTATTAGTGTTATTATATAGATAAAATAAGTGCAAGGGTGTGTATGTGCATTGTATGGAGAGATTCACATGCACACACACATCTCCATTCTTCACAAGATTTCTGTATTTGAATCTTTAATTTTTCTTATTCAGTTTCCTACTATTGAATTTTCATCTCTTATTACTTGCTGTTTTCCTAGTGTTATTTTTTAAAAAAATGACTATGGCCCAGAACAGATCGCCACTTTGTGGGGCCAAAATTAGGGCTTGGGAGTGCAGCACCATCATGGCAGTCTCCTGTCCACATGGGGCTGCAGTGATGATGCAAGTGTGGCGCCACATCTGCATGTCGCAGCATGCTTGTGTCGTCAATGTCATTGACACGCCACAGTACGCCAATGGTGCACTCATGACAGCGGCCACACACACCAAGAATAACCTGCTTGGTGCAGAGGTTTGGTTGCTGCAGGTTCCCTCAGAAGCAAAAACAGGTGGCTCCAGTTAGTATTTTCAACAGTCATGTCTCTTCTGCCAGGTCATTCGAGAGTTTTGGGACAATCTGGGAATTGTTGCCAATCTAGTCCTGGCTGGTTGGAGCAAACATTTCCCAGAGGACCAGATTGTACAGGGTGGATTGTACAGGAGAAGGCAATCCTGTAGGTAAACTGGAGCCAAACAATGTAGGGCTTTAAAGGAAATAACCAACACTGTACTTTGTCCAGAGACTAATTGGCAGCCAGTGAAGTGATTTTAAGATTGGTGTAATGTGATCACTCCTAGATGTACCCAGAATCAATCTCACTGCCATATTCTGAACCAGTTGGAGTTTCTGGACTTGGTGCAAAGGTAGCCCAATGTAGAGTGCATTGCAGAAGTCCAGCCTTGAGGTTACCAGCACACAAACTACCATCTTTAGTTCCTCCAGTTCTAGGAAGGGGTGCAGTTGGCATATTCACCAAAGCTGATAAGAGACACTCCTGACCATCACATCTATCTGAGCTGATATTTGGACAGATGGATACAGAAGCACTTCCATACTGTGAACAGTCTCTCAGTCTCCCCGTCCAGAACTGGCTGATACCCTTCCATCCCCAGATGAGGACTCCTGATAGTAACACCTCAGTCTTAGGATAAGAGTTGCCTTAGGGTCACCATAAGTCAGAAATTACTTAAAGGCAAACAACAACAAACAACAACTAAGTTGTGCATACTTAACTAAGTAGGTGATATTGAATATGGGCCTAATGAGGCTACTACTTTGAAAAATGCATATTTTTAATATATTGAGTGCAACAACAGACTTAGGAGTTTATCACACTGTGATTTTTTCCTGGCATGTGGGATTGGGCTGAAATGGGGGGGAGGAAGGGTGTTATCGCACATGAAATTGCTGCTGAGCTGTTGGCAACCCATCCCCGAGCTGGCCGATTTTGAAGGACTGAAAGCTTCTGTACTACTAAAATCAGTGGGATAAGCACGACTCGGGGATGGATGGTGGTCGGCTGGCAGTGCTTGTGTGCAATAACACCCATTTTCCCCTGATGCAGCCCAATCCCGCCCTGTGCCCAGATTGGGCAAAAATGCATGTGCAATAATCTCCCTACTTTTGTCCTATCTCTAAGCCCACTTGGTCATAGTGGGCAAACACTTGGACACTTACTTTATTAATGTGAGTTAAATTCCTTGCAGTTAACAAGAAAACGACTATTTTCTTGATACTGAATAACCTTTGAGACAGCCATATCTTCTTCTTGTTAGAAGTCTAGCTGTATATGTGAATGACATTTTTATTTTCCTCCAAAGAATATTGTGGGAAGAGTTTAAATCAATGTTTGCCCAACTTTTCAAAAATAGAAGGCATTCCAACTTTTGTTACCATGGCTCTCTTAGCTCTTGCTGCCATTCTGCCCACACATGGATGCAAAATATCCTTCCAACACTTCACAATTAAGATGGTAACCTACGTGACAGCTCTCAGATACACAAACACTTTTGACACTTTCCGATATAATTATGTGGGATTTTGTTTTATTCCTTCATTCTTGTCAAACAAAGGCTGGTTTTGCTGTCTGGTCAAGTTAACACTAAAATAACTTTTGCTCTTAATTCATGGTGATAATATTTTAATTGTTCGGATTATTGATCCACTTAAAAAGAAAAATAAATAAATAACCACAATACATTGTGAATAGGATAGTGAAGCTGGTAGGAGAAAAACACAGGTGCCTCCTGTATGCAGGTAAATGTTTAGTAAGAATAGGAAAGGAAATTAGATGGCATTAAAAGCTGTACAAGCACACCAAATTCTTAACTAATAGAACAGAATCCAATTTGCATTTGGAAATCTCTACACTACAAAGCTTGTGGTGGAGGAACAACTATTAATTATTAACCTTTGTAACTATTAATGAACAAGTAAACAAAATATTGTAGATATATTTCTTCAACTTGTGCTCTTCTTTTGTGATGCTCAGCTATCTTTTCCAATTGTTCTCCTCTTTTAATTGCTCTCATCATGTCATGCAGTTGGGGGGAAGCAAGGTCTGGGATACGTTATTCCTGCTTGTAACATCTGCTACCTAACACATTCCTCATTGATAAGGCTATGTCAAATGCTATAGTGAAGCAGATTTCATAGTTCATCCATACTGAACCTTCACTCAGAGGGCATCATGTAAGTGGCACACTCCATCTGCTTCAGAGGAGACTGAATGTATATAGGCACATCTCTTGTTTAATTATTGAAATCATAGAGGTTTTATGGACCAGCCATTAAAGCCAGCCTGGGGTGGAATTGGGGCATGGTGTCCATATGATGCACACCCTGACCCCACCTCCAGGCTGCTATGATGCTGTGCATCACACCACACAGTGCAGCATCACAGTACTCCTCTGGCACTGTGTCTAAATGACACAGTGCCAAAGGAATGCCGAAAAGCCATGGTACCAGTGGCTACAGTGTCCTTTCTGCATTCCACTTTTTGTGGCTCCTTTTTGCATATGGAAAGGCAAGATTGGGGCCATGGCGTGTGGTTGCCACAGCCCCAATCTGGTGCAGAGAGAGGTGGCTGCAGGCTTCCCCTTATGGGTGGTCTGTACAGCCCCTTAAGGAGCATGAATAATACAGGAGCCGAAACACTGAACTCTACTGTTGTTTATTGCCTACTCCTCTAAGCTACACAACAAGTGGGATAAACAAAGTACTTCAGCAGAACATCTTCTGAGGTTGCAGTCCAGGCTTTCCCTGGTCTCTGCAACTTCTAGAGCCCATGGCAGACTTCAGCAGGCAGACTTCAGTGGTACATTTTTTCAACATAGTAGAAACTGGAGGGGAAGGTTGCTGAAGTTAGTGAAATTTGTACCTGCCTATTGTGACTTTAGGTGCTTATTTTTTTCTTTTTTCACCCACCATTTCTCTCTGTTCCAGCCAATGATGTATTCTAAACTTTTACTCCAAGTCTCAGGTCAGGTCTGATGTCTTGCAAGTGCACTAGTGAATGGCCCCAGCCAGTCAGTCACTAAAACATACAGTTCTCAAAACAATTCAGGTCAGTGTGTGATTTTTGTAAGTCAAGTCAAAGTCAAATCATTGAAGTGACTTGAGTCCAACTTAAGTTCGAGTCAATTGATTTAAGTCTACATCACTGGTTCCAGCTGAGACTTGCTTTTGCTATTTCAGACTGATCCATACAGTTGCTCTAGCTGTTTAGATGCTATTCATAATAACTCTAAAGTTCAAAGCAAATGATACATAAGAGTTTTGTGATCAGCTCAACCAGTAATTTCATTTTTACCTAAAAGCAGCCATGAAGTGTGTTCATATAAGGTTGCTGGAATAAGTTATCTGTCTG
>NC_056525.1:187853010-187861581 GCF_019175285.1 Sceloporus undulatus | reverse complement strand
TCTATCTATCTATCTATCTATCTATCTATCTATCTATCTATCTATCTATCTCAATTTACTGATACTATTTTTATGAACTAATTTGCCCCTTGATACTTGAGATAGATGGATATTTTCCAGTTGCTTCATTAGGGGTTTGAAATAATGGAGTTTACGCTAAGAGAGCCTAAATCCGCTTTGATTTCACTTCTAGTCTTTATCATATTTGTAAGCCCTTTTGTGTGACTGTCTTTTCAGTTGAGAAAAGTACAGTATAAAACTAGTGATGAATGAGGAGAAGGGGATTAAATATGCTATTTTATCATTACATATGAAGCAAAAGTATTTCTGTAGTTTTCTCACTGTCGTGGAATATAAAAATATTGCTGTGCTGTTCATGCCTGGTACATGCACTTCCTTATGTATTCCAGGAAATTATTTTACATAGACATACATGTGAGATGTTTTTGTGTGAATTTTTTTGTATGTGTGTGCAAAACCATATTTTCAAACAAAAAAATCTTACAGAAATCCAAATGGATTTTTGTTGCCATATTAATGGGTTTTGGTGTAACATACATGCATTTTGTATCAACCACTCCCCAGTGTGAGTTTCTGGAAAATGTTTTTGCATGTAAAAATGTTTTTTGTAGCACAACCCCTCCCCTAATTTCCATACAACTTGCCCCACCATTTCTAGAAACCATGTTGGTTTTTATGCAAAAGAGGTTGATATATTTGTACAAAACAGCAATTTTTGCAAAAATGTGGATTTTTGGAAGATGTTTTTGCATGTAAAAATATGTTTTGTAGCTCAAAATGAAATTTGCACTACCATGTGGGATTTTTTATGCACAGATGATTGCTATATTTGCACAAAACAGCAGTTTTTCACAAAAATGTGGGTTTCTGGAAATAGTGGGATTTTTAGCCCAGGAACTGTGATTTTTTTATGTTTGTTTCCACTCCCTCCCAATCTTTGCAGAAAATCCCTTGGGTTTTTTGGGAAAAACCCTGTGTATGTTTCTGGACAATTATATTGCATGAAAATGTGCTTTTCACACAAACCCAACAATTTTTAAGCCATATCCGCACTTTTTGTGAGAAATTGTTGACCAAATTTTGCAGGAAAATGTGGGTATCGAGAAACAAGGGTTTTTTGTGTGCAAATTATACTGTTTTCAGAAAAAAAAATATGGCAGGGATTCATTATCACTGGTGAAAATGCATAACCTCAGTTTATATATTAGTGATTGGTTGTTATTCATGAATCTTATGTATTTACCACTGTAGGGAATATGTAGGGACTGTAAACCCCCCCTCCCCGCAAAACCCCCCTTTTTTTTGTCCAGGAAATAAATAATGGTAAATATTTTTCCCATTACTAAATTATAATATTGGTTGAATATCTCTTATCCAAAAATACAAAATACAAAATTCTCTGAAATCTGAAAATTTGTCATGTGTGGCTGAGATAGCGGTGCCCTAGCTTTCTGACAGTTCAGTTTTCACTAACTTCGTTTCAAGCACAACTTTGCTAAAATATTGTATAAAATTGTCTATAGGTAAAACTGCCTAAAATAAAAGGCCATGTTTGTAAGGTGTATATGAAACATAAATGGATGTTATGTTCAAATATGGGTTCCATCTCCAAGATATCTCATTATGTATGTGTACATACTCCAAAATCCAAAAGCAAGCAAGCAAACAAACAAAAACTAAATAAAAACAAAACAAAAAGCCTTGAAATCTGAAACACTTGTAATCCAAAGCACTTCAGATAAGGGTCAATCAATCTAGAATACTTCTGTATGAATCTTCTAAATACAATAAATCTTGAAAATGCCTATATACTGAACTAATTTACCTATTATATTCAGATTTTGGTGGTTTTTTTTTTTTTTTTTTGGCTTCTGTCTATATTGTCCATTACAACCTTCTATGTAAGTTTGTGCTATCATCCAACAAACTTCTAACATCTAGATAGTATATGTTTTAGCCTTGGTGGTACAGTGGTTAAATGCCGGTAGGGCAGCCACTCACTCACAAACCACAAGGTTGTTCAATCCCAGCCAAGGGCTCAGGGTCAACTCATCCTGGCATCCTTCCAAGGTCACTAAAATGAGTACCCAGCTTGTTGGGGGCAAGTAGCTTACACATTGTAAATGGCTCAGAAACTGCCTAATGCGGTATGAAGTGATATATAAATGAAGCTGCTATTGCTATGTTTTACATAGCCTGACTAGATTTGAGCTCTAAGGTAAGGTGTGGAAATTAGATTTAGTCTTGCTATACAATGTGGCAGAGAAAGTAAGCATAAGTAAGTCTCTAATGATGAAGTCCAGCAGACAGTGCTTGTTTCATCCTCGTGCCATTGTCATCATGAGCACTGCTTGTCAAGAGAGAAGACCTTGTCAATAAGGAGTTTAGTATACAGCTAAATAATCCGGCTTCCTTTCCCAGTTTGAATCTTTTCTGGGATGCAGCCAGATGTTATCATGTGCATTTTGCTGCGGATGCCACCTCCTGCCTAAAATCTGCCTAAAACCCAGTTCCCAGCTGCGCTCAGATGGCCAATTTGCAAAGTTGGGAGCTTTCTGGTTTTGTAAATCGGCTTGCTGAGCTCTGATTCTAGCTAGATTTTAGGTGGGTTTTAGGTGGGAGGCGACATTGGTGGCAAAATGCATATGATACTATCCGGCTGCATCCCAGAAAAGTATTCAAACTGGGCAAAGTAAACCGGATTTTTTAGCTGTGCACTAAACTCCTAGATTGCACATAGAATTGACCAGATCTGCATTACTTGAAATGGTAAAAAGTCAAATAAAATATTACAAAGTGTGATACTCTTTGGAATTAATCACACTAATTCACTTACTTTGCACATCTCATTTAAGTTTACTAAAATTTACCGAAATATTTTCATTCATTAAATTCAGAGCCAGTAATCAACTATTCTAAGTTATAGTTCAGTAAAAAACAGATGCAAATATTTCCCTTTTAACTCTCTGTTGAGTGGTGAATGCAGTGCATATATTTCAGGTTTGTTTGGTTTAACTTCTTCCTGGACACTATCCACTAATGAATCCTAATGCACTATATGCAAATAAGCCTAAGATAATGCATGTATCTTTAATTTCAATTTTTCTGAATGAAGTGTATATTCCTTGGCAATATATATCCTATTGTCTGTTATTCAAGCAAAGAGATCTAGGGAGAAAACGTAGTAGAATTCTTGGTAAGTTAATTGTAAGTCAAGAAGTGTATCTAGATTGACACTTGATACCAGCACTAGCAGTTTCATCTGCTAGTTTCCTTGACTTTATTATCGTTTCCCATATGGCCTTGTTTAATCCACTGGAAGTTTAATGGTATTGAATTGTCAAAAGGAATTCAACAAGAAGTCGTGCTCTAAGCTCTTATCACCAAGGATCTGATAATTCCAAGCCTTAAAGCTAAAGAGCTTAATGTACTTACAGAAGCCCAGGTTCAAAAGTTCAATATTTAAAGTACTGAATAAGAAAATACATTTGAAGCCTTTTAGTGCACTATACTTTAAAGAAAGCAGCAAAATCTGATTATTTCAGTCCAAAGTGTGTAATCATATGGGCCTTCACTGTCTAACAATATTTAGTAGTTCTCATGTTGCAGGCATAATAGAGTGGTCAGCCTCCATTTTCCAGTGACACCTTTGAAGAATGTAATGAGGCTACCTCAGTTTGGACCGTATAAAGATATAGAATACCAAAGGGAAAAGGGTGAGGCGTATATAGCTGGGTGCCAAATTGTGTAACTATCAGCATCTGAAGATATGAGGTGGGATGAAAAGCAATGAGGACCTAGCCAGAAGAACCTACTGAAAAATGTATTTTCAAAAGGATGTATCATAACATGGCAGTGTTACTGCTCAGCTGTGGGTGAAAAAATTTAAGTGAAATTATATTTTATCTGAACAGTAAGATTTGATGACTAGGCAGTTAGGTACATAGGTGCAAAGAAAGGTTTCATATATATTCTCAAGCATGATTGACAAGTTTTTATCAATTTTCCTCCACATTGTTACAGAGGCGTCTTGCACCGCTGCCAGTTGCTGCGTCTGGGAACTGCAGCAGGCAAACCGTGCGGTTCCCAGGCGCAACAACAAAGAAGCACCAAAATGGCGCTTCTTCCTGCGCCCCGGAAGAGGTGCCACAAGGCGTGAGGCTAGCACTCGCAGCGCCACTTCCAGTGCACGACGTCTGGATGCTGTGCGTCCACGACGTCAAAATGGCGGTGCCCATCTGGATGTGCTGCCACCATTTTGACGTAGTCGTTACGCGCAAAGGGCAAGGTGCATCAGGAAGCGCCGCCCCTCACGCGTAATGATGGTGCCCCATAGGGCCCGTCTGGAACGCGCCCCAGTTCCAGTATGGGCCAGCCTCCTCTTTATCTCTGGGCCCTGACAAAGGGTACATCACCTCCATTATCCATGGACACTGTCTTCAATAAACACTTCACAATAACCTGATGTGACAGTTCGTGGTTAGAAGCAACCCCAGCAGGCTGTGAGGATAACTTGTCTTCTCCTGATTAGTCTGGTATCTAGATATTCAGTCTCAATGCTAACTGCTCGTAGGAATGGGCCAGCAGATTGTGATTGTCAGATCACTTTCTGCAAACTGGCATCATGGAGATTGTAAAAATTAATAATTAAGAGCGTTCATGTACAGTCTAAATTTATATGGTATTTGTATATGATGCTCAGATCTAAAAACATAATACGTGAATGGTACAAATACACAGACATTGGTCTAATTCCCACTATGGTTTAAACCGGATCGTGATTCCAAATGATTCGGTTTAAACCACCATGGTTCCCATTTAATTCAAATGAAGTGATCTGGAAAGGGTGGGGGGGGGGGCATGGACTCAAAAAGACTCTGGTAAAATGGGATGTTTTTTGAGATGAATAGGTTTATTTAGAAATAAATTGATTCAGCCCAAGTGGGAACCAAGTGGATTCGAATCGGATTCGAATAAGCCCTGGTTCCCACTGGCAGCGGCTTTTCCGTGACTTCTCCACCCCAGTCATGCCTCCCTCCATCCCCGACCTTCTTCCTGGCCTACCTCCTCTGTCCTCCCAGCCTGGCCTGCCTCCTCCATCCCCCAGGCCTCTCCACTGCACAGCCTGGCCTCCTCTGCCCGGGCCTTCCTGCAGCCCCTCTGGCACCAGCCTTGTTCCCATGTAAAGATAGTGGGAACCATGTTTGGTTTGGAACCCAGTTTAACAGGTAAGTGGGAATTAGGCCATTATATAGTCCCATTCTTCTGTGGGCAATGATGGGTTGCGGCTCCAAATGAAATGTTGTCTTTAACAGTCAAATCTTTATCACACAATGTAGAAAAGTCCCTCAGTCTTTTGATCTGCAAACACACCAGTAAATGCTCTAGAAGAAAGAGAGAAGAAATCCATAATGCCCCCTCCCCCCAAAGAAAACATTAATGTGAAAGAAAGTGCTTTTGCTGTTTCATATATGTTCATGGCATTTAGCTGTATGAATATTTCTTTAATGGGATTCTCTAGTGAATGGTAAGAGTATATGTAGTTGTTGATGAGCCCTCCTGTGTGCCAATGATTGTGTTTCAAAAGCAGGAAGAATATCTAATACCTGCGGAGGGCAATCACTACTACTGATTTTTTAAATCGACTTTCAAGAATAATCAAGTGACAGTATCCAAGGCCTGTAGCTGCCTCACTCTCTCAAGTTATCTTCCATGTATTCTAATTAGGTTATTATCACACCAGCTTCATGAGGTTTCAAAAAAGAAAAGAACAGAAAAGAAAAATAAACTTTACTTAGTGTTTAATTCTTTTTTTTAAAAAATGAAGGGAGGCAGATTACTTAAACCAATCAGTAAAAAATCCATTTTACTCTTAGGCACACCAACAGCTAGGAAACCTATAATGAGCATGGATTTTGCACTGCAGCCAGGAAGAGTCATTAAGATTAATTTACTGAACTGATGTTTATTTTCAAAAATCTTAGAATTCTGTTTGATTCAAAGTTTAGAAGAGGTTTGTGGGGAGGAAACACAGATCTATGAAGTGTGGGCATGAAAACTGAAGTAGATTTTGTTAAAAACAAGTCTTATTTTTGTTTTATATTCATCGTGACCATAGGAGATGACAAAGCTTCTATGACATGTTTTGAAAACAGGATGTTTATACATATGTTCAGCATCACATATAATATAGTTCCCTCTATTCATCTTAAAGGAAGGGAAATGTCAACTTCTGATAACTGGCAATAGGAAGAATTGCAAAATATACATTAATGTTAAAAGAAAGGGACTCCACCGACAGCTGCAAACTCAAATCTCTTATAGAGCAATCTTATGCACACATTGAAGGAGTTCCTTTTAAAATAATAGTCTTCAGAGTAAACATCTTTAGGATTGTACTGCTAATCACAATGAATAATTCAACCAATGTTGATCTGTAGCTTCTAACAATGTTGTTGCTAGTGCCATATGCTGCTCCAGTTTTCTAAGAAGATCTCCATTCTGCTGAAATCTACAGAGTGCATTCTGTTGAATGTTGCCTTCAATAAAGTCCCCCATGATATTCTGGCAAACAGTCTATTAAAATGTGGGTTTGACAATGCAACTGTTAGGTGGATATGTAATTGGTTGAACTGGCAAACCCAAAGGGTGCTCAGCAATAGCTCCTCTTTTGTCCTGGACCTACACTATTTAACATCTTTATCAATAACTTGGACAAAAGAATAGAGGGCATGCTCATCAAATTTGCAGATGACACCAAATTTAGAGGAGTAGTTAATACCCCAGAGCAGAGGATCAAAATTCAAAATTCTCACACATAAGAAATATCTAAATTACAGCAGAAAATCTTGTCCAGTGTGCAGGAATTCCATGGAAGATACACATGCCTTCCTTGGCAGCCTGGTTTAGGTTTGTAAGTGCAGACATTTTTGTGACCAAAAATTCTGATTCCATATCAGCAATGTGGTCGCTACCATAGAATGTCAAATACTGGTCATGGAACTTGTCAGAAACACAGTATCAGATGAACATTTGAGTATTCAGAAAGTGCCAGAAGGAAATTAATTTTGCTTCTCAATACATACATTTTTCAGATGCATTGATTCATACTACACTTTTCAAGATAATGGAAATGCACAATATACTTGTTGCAAGCTTTCAAAGCTCCGTGGGCTTCTTCATCAGGCAAGATGTTACAAACCAAACAGGGGGGAAAAACAATTGGAGATGTTAGTCAGATGCCTGTATGTTGTTTCAGTCCTTAGTAAAGATGTTATGATGGGGAGGATATATTTTCTATTATCTTGAAAAGTGTAGTATGAATAGTATATTGTGCATTTCGGTTGGCCAATAAAGGTATCACTGATGGATTGTATTTGTTAATTTATTGTGCCTTTTTGACAGCCACGTGTTATAGGGAAACTAATAGTAATACTGTGATTGGTCAGCATATACAGGCCTCTCATTTCTTTGGTTTTTGAAGCTAATTAGCATTTGGCATTAGTCTCAAAATATATGACCTTAATTTCATCCTAATGAATTTCATTGCATTTCTATTATTCCAGTTCATGAAGTCAATTAATTTTGGCCTGGGGCTTTTTTTTGGGGGGGGGGGAGGGGAAGAGATGCTAGTTTAAAACACAGATCACAGTCAAATATTATTATAACAGAATTTGCCCTGCTCTTTCTAACCCAGTTGAGAGTTATGCCTCCCCACTGTAAATAATGTTAGACTTTTATATCCTGCAGGTTGGGACAGCCATTTCACTAACTTACACTTGCTAAATGTTTTATTTCTAACCTAGCCTTTGAAACAGCTGATGCATTGTTCCCCCCTTTTAATATATATATATATATATATATATATATATATATATATTACATTATATATTTACTTCTATTTATACGCCACCTTTCTTCCAAAGTGGAACTCAAGGCAGCTTCCAAAAACAGCAACTATATGTAGTTTCAGCATAAAACAAATTCTAGATTGAAACGTGTTATGTATACAATATGATTTAAATTAATCATAATTCTGTCTCTTTATGTTGCAGATGACTCTATACATCATATAGCTTTGCATTATTTATGCAAGCAAAATTCAGTATTTGACATCTACTTCTCAGGATGAATTCTTTAAAGCTGAAAATAGCTTGCTTGATTTTTTTAAAATAATCATTTTCAGCAATTTGCTTCACCATTCCTCTGCAGACATTAAAAAGTAATTCAGCAATTAAAAACTACAGATTTATAAAACTAAGGTTATATCATGAGACATTATACAAGGGCAAAAGTGCACATTCTCTTTGTCTTATTTGTTAAAGATATTTTCATATACATGAATAGGTCCACAGAGGGCCTGCTTCATCCTTATGTGATAGCAGTCTGAACACAAGGCAACATGATGATGGTTTTTGTGGGGTTTTTGGGCTATGTGGCCATGTTCTAGAAGAGTTTCTTCCTGATGTTTTGCCAGCAGCTGTGGCTAGCATCCTCAGAGAATCCTTGCCTGGAAAAAGTGGATATATATATATTGTAAGACCCAGCAAC
>NC_056525.1:187813583-187853000 GCF_019175285.1 Sceloporus undulatus | reverse complement strand
CTCCACCAAAAATCCACAACAACAACTTGCTTGAAAGCAGTGAAGTTTAATGAAAATACAAGTGGATGTGACTAGACAAACTTTTCAGCAGAATCTAACAGCCAAGCCCCAAACACAAAGTTAAAACCACTCAGCCCCCACCTAATTTTTCTGTGGGCAACTTTAACCCCACCTTCCTCCAGCTTCCCAGACCAGATCAGCCTGTGAAACCAACCTGACCTTGGACAAGCCGCACAGATGTCTTCAGCTAATTAAACATAACATTCCATTCCCTAGCGATCATTCCCCAGCACTAGCTAGCACCCAACCCCCCAAACGCATAGGCAGAACTACAACTAAAGCAATTGCTAAGCAAGATGAGCAGTAACTACAGTGAATGAGAATATTGATTAGTGATTGCTTTGGAGTTCTGACACTCTGCCCCCCCAAAGCATTATTTCCCCAATTTAGGCTTGTCAGGATAAGCCAAATGAAATTCTTGTTTTAATCGCCCAGCATTGACATGCTTTACCCCCACCCATTCAGCCATGTCAATAGGGAAATGTTTCCATTGCACCAAATACTCAATCCCCCCTTTTACAAATCTGGAGTCCAAAATTTTAACAATCTCAAAGTGTTCTTCCCCCTCGATCAGCAATGGCAGTGGAGCAGATTCTTCCATCTCTTCTTTAGTCCTCTTCCCAGCAGGCTTCAGCAGGCTGAAATGAAAAGTAGGGTTAATGTGTTTATACATCTTGGGAAGGTCCAGTTCAGCAGTTACCTCACTAAAAAGTCTTTTTACTGCAAAAGGACCCACAAACTTAGGCCCTAATTTTTTACAAGGTACCCGACACTTTAAGTTCTTGGTGGACAAGTACACCAAATCTCCTTCCTGAATGTCCCAACCAGGTTTTCTGTGCTAATCTGCAAAGTGTTTATAATCCAGCTTGGCCTGTTTTAATGCCTCCTCAATCTTGGGCCAACTGTCCCTTAGCAGCTGGCTCCACTTTCCCACTGGCACAGGATCCTTTGGCACAGGATTTAGCTGTGGTATGACCCTGGGTTCATATCCAAACACCACTTGGAAAGGAGACACACCAACACTGGAGTGCACAGACACATTAAAGGCCACCTCTACATGGGGCAATAAGTCCATCCAGTTGTCTTGCAGGTAATTGACATAGCACCTCAAATACACCTCCAGGCTCCGATTAACCCTTTCAGTCTGGCTGTCCGTAGCTGGGTGAAAAGCAGAGCTAAAGGCCAATTGCACCCCCAACTTGTCCTGCAAGCACCTCCAGAATTTCGAGGTGAAAGATGATCCTCTGTCGGACAGGATCTTGTCCGGCAAACAGTGCAACTTGTATATATTTTCAATAAACAGATCGGCCAGCTTGGATGCACTAGGAACTCCTTTGCAGCCCACATAATGCACCTGTTTGGAGAACAAGTCTGTGACAACCCAAATGGTGTCCTTGCCCCTGCTTTATGGCAAGTCAGTAATGAAGTCCATTCCAATATGTTGCCAGGGTCGGGTTGGGGTCTCCACCGGCTGCAACAGCCCACTCGGCTTGCCAGTGTGTGGTTTGGCTCTGGCACAAATTGGACACCCCTGCACATAGGCCTCCACCTCCTTGCGAGCTCTTGGCCACCAGTACTTGGAGCTCAGGGTTAACCAGGTTTTGATGAAGCCCCAATGTCCTGCAGCCTTAACATCATGACAGAGTTCCAACACTTTAGACCGGCAGGTCTCAGGTACATATATTTTTCCCCCTTTTGTCCATACCCCTTGGTCAGAGCCTTGAAGCTCTTTCTTTAAGCTTGCTAGCTCCTCATCAGTGTCATAGGCCACTAATATTTCCCGTACAATGGGGTCTAGACTTTCCAGTTGGCTATCCCGCTCTTGCTTGGCCTGAGAGCGGGTAGTCACCCCCAGCCCCAACTGTTTGGAGGTGAACAGAGTCTGGAGCTCTGACTGGTCTTGCCGTCCTGGACCATGCATTCTGGATAATCCATCAGCTAGCACATTTTCTTTGCCAGGGATGAACTTTATGGTAAAGTTAAACTTATAAAACTCTTTGGCCCACCGTCTCTGTTTGGGAGTCAGCTGTTTGGGGGTTTGCAGGGCTTCTAAATTACGATGATCCGTCCACACTTCGAAAGGGTGGGGAGCCCCTTCCAAGAACTGCCTCCAAACCTCCAGCGCCCTTTTAATGGCATAGGCCTCTTTTTCCCAGCATGGCCAACATTTTTGGGTTGAATCGAAGCGTTTTGACAAATAGGCACAAGGCCTCAGTTTACCCTCATCATCCCTCTGCATCAACACTGCCCCCACTGCTTCGTCTGAAGTGTCCACCTGCACCACAAAAGGCTGTTCAGGGTCGGGGTGTTTGAGAACAGGCTCTGTACTGAACAATTTTTTTAGCTGTACAAAGGCCTCAGTGCAGTCCCGAGTCCATTCCACTTTGTATGAGGGTTTCATTCGGGCTGCCTGGTCCTCAGCGCTTGCTGGCTCCCCAGATGTTCCCCCCACCTTGGTTTTCAATAAGTTGGTGATGGGTAATGCAATTTGGGCAAAGTTGGGAATGAACTGCCTGTAAAAGTTAGCAAACCCCAGGAATCGTTGCACTTGTTTGCGGGTTTTCGGTTGAGGCCAGTTCATGACATCTTGGACCTTGTGCGGGTCCATTTGTAGTCCCCGGGTGGACACCCTATAACCCAGGAACTCTAAACTATCTGTATGAAATTCGCACTTAGACAGTTTAACATACAGTTTGTTATCCAACAGCCTTTGCAGGACTTTTCGCACCAGCTTCACATGGCTGGAAATGTCCGGGGAATAAATGAGGATGTCGTCCAAATATACCAGCACCCCTTCGTACAGCAAGTCCTGCAACACCTCATGGATCAGCTGCATGAAGCACGAAGGCCCCCCCGAAAGCCCAAAAGGGAGGACTAGGTATTCGAAGGCCCCCAATGGGCAATGGAATGCTGTCTTGTACTCATCCCCCTCCTTAATCCTTACTCGGAAGTAAACATCCCTCAAGTCTAATTTAGTGAATATCTTCCCCGTGGCCAACCTGCTCAACATGTCCTTCATTAGCGGCAGAGGATATTTGCTACAGGTGCTGATAGCATTCAGATTCTTGTAGTCTGTTACCAACCGAAGTGTCCCATCTTTCTTTTCCCTGAAGAACACTGGCGCCCCAAATGGGGAGCTGGAGGGGCGGATAAAACCTCTGGCCAAATTCTTGTTAATCAATTCCTTCAAAGTCACCATCTCCCTTGGAGTCATTGAGTACAGTTTGGGTTTGGGGAGTGGGGCCCCGGGTGTCAATTCTATAGCACAGTCTGTGTCCCGGTGAGGCGGCAGGAGGTCACACTCAGTTTCCTCGAACACTGCACTCAAATCCTTATAAACCTCTGGGAATTTCCCCATCTCTTGTAGCCGGTTGACTGCCTCTTTCGGAAAAGGACCATAGACAGTCACCGCGGTGGCCCGGTGAGGCTCCCTACCCATGTTCCCTTCAGAAGCCACATGTTTACTGCACCCAGGGTCATTGAACACCAACTGCTTAGTTCTCCAATTGATGAATGGGTTGTGAAATGCCAGCCAGTCTATTCCCAACACCAAATCACAACCCCTGGTAGGCCCAACCACAAACCGAATGGTTTCCCAGTGTCCCGAGACCTGAAGGATAAGTCTCTCTGTCTGATAACTGCTGGGTTTTCCCCCCCATGACCGTCCCATCCATCTGCAGGAACGGGATCAGTTCCGGCAAAGGCTCCTGTTCAATCTGGAGCGATTGCGCCAGTCTTTCACTGATCAGGCATCGGGTGCACCCCGAGTCCAGAGCGGCCAACATTGGCTCTGTAGTCCCTTTTACTTTATGTCCCAATTGAACTTCTAGGTAATATATGGAAACCCCTCCACTCACCATGTCCGGGACGGCCTGGTCCTGGGCCGGTCCAGCTGGGCGCACATCGTCGGCCCCGGACTGCGCGGCAGCTTGGCTGGCGGCTCCTTTTCCTGGGCCTCCAGCGCCGAATGGCGTTGCCTTAGCTGCCTTTTTGACTGTTGCCCTCTCCGGGCAGCCAGCAATCATGTGGCCCTTTTTCCCACAGGCCAAACAGAGCCCCAGCCTCATCCGGTGCTGTTTCTCCGTCTCCGCCGAAGTCTTGGGTTTGCCCTCTCGACCCGGGGTCGCTGCCACCTTCCCTTGTTGGAATGCCGCCCGCTGATTCGCCAGCCGAATCCGCTCCCTGGTGGCCTCCGCCTCGCCGGCACATCGAATCCACTCCTGTAGGTCCGCAGGCGTTTCCTTCATCAGGATCCACTCCAGCAAGTCGGCGCGGAGCCCATCCTGGAACTGGCGGGTCATCATCGCGTCCGGGTAGTCCGGGATGTTGGCGGCCACGCTCCTGAACTCCAACACGTATTCCGCCACGGTTCGGCTCCCCTGCTGTAGGGTGGCGAACTTGGCCTTTGCCCGATCCACGCGGAACGGGTCCTCGAAACGAGCTTGAAGCGCCGTCATGAACGCGGCTAGGGATCACAGCTCTGGAGCCCCACAATCATACAGCTGCACCAGCCACTGAGCGGCCTGGCCCTCCAGGCGTCCGGCCACGCATCTCACCTTCTCGGCCTCATCCGGGAAATAGTCCCCTCTGGCCCGCATATGCCCCGCCACCTGCGCGAGGAAAAATGGGAGCTGCTCAGGGTCCCCGTTGAACTTGGCCTCCAACTTGCCCGCCAGCAGCTCGCGCAGCGCCTCCGCTTCTCCACGCCGACGTCTTGGGGTTTCACCCCCTCCTCTCCGACGAGATGGAGGCCGGGTGCTCTGTTCATCCTCGTCCTCCACGTCCGAGCCGACGTCCTCCTCGATGTCAGCTGGCTGGGTGACCGTGGTGGCGGCCACTGCGGGTGCCTTTCGGGCGTCCTGGCCCGGTTTCTTCCCTTCCTTGGGCATCAGGCTGGCTACCATCTCCTTCAATTGACGGATGTCATCTTTAACGCCTGCCACCTCCTCCGACAGGTCTTCAGGGCCGGGGCTCTGCAACATAGCCTCCCCCAGACCTTGGTCCCACGCAGTCAGTCTGCCAGCCCGGCGCCGGTGCCTCCTGGTTCCCGTTGGCAAGTACCACCAGTCCTCTGGTTGGTCCTCAGAGCTAATCCCTGTCTTGGGCCTCGCTCCCTGGCGTCCCTCGACGCCGCTCCTTCCCTCGGTCCCGAGGGCTTCGGTGTCCTTCCCGACCTCAGTCTCAAGATCGGGCTGTTCAACTTGCACCTTTACATCAAACATGATGTTAGTAAGATTCTGCTGACTGTAAGACCCAGCAATCTCCACCAAAAATCCACAACAACAACTTGCTTGAAAGCAGTGAAGTTTAATGAAAATACAAGTGGATGTGACTAGACAAACTTTTCAGCAGAATCTAACAGCCAAGCCCCAAACACAAAGTTAAAACCACTCAGCCCCCACCTAATTTTTCTGTGGGCAACTTTAACCCCACCTTCCTCCAGCTTCCCAGACCAGATCAGCCTGTGAAACCAACCTGACCTTGGACAAGCCGCACAGATGTCTTCAGCTAATTAAACATAACATTCCATTCCCTAGCGATCATTCCCCAGCACTAGCTAGCACCCAACCCCCCAAACGCATAGGCAGAACTACAACTAAAGCAATTGCTAAGCAAGATGAGCAGTAACTACAGTGAATGAGAATATTGATTAGTGATTGCTTTGGAGTTCTGACATATATATACTGTGTGAGCCTGGGAAGGCAGGAGTGATTTGCATGTGTATTGTTCTGTGCTGATGGCAGGCCTCAGGCTCACACAGTATATATATATACCCACTTGATACCCATGATGATGCTTTGCGTTACAGGGATTTCTGTTATTCATAGCAAGTAAGTAGAGCTAGAGCTATTCAGCAACTTTGAATTTCTCTTTCTTTCTTTCTTTGATACATTGTATTTTACACTTACACTTGCATCTTGAAGTGACCATCCAATGACCTTCTGCCCAGTCACCAGCACACACTGACAGCATTAAGTATGCCAGTCCTGTTCTTTTCATTTCACATGCATCTATACTCACAAATCAGCTATGTGAATTAAAATGAAAGGAACGCCCATAAACACAGTGTGTATACATATGCATCCAGGGCTATGGATTAGAACAATGATATCATGTATTATTAACAGCTTCCAGTCAGTACGCTGAATTTGTCTTACCAATTGTAAGGAACCATCTCCTGTGTCACCATTATAACATCTGACATGATTGATTGATGATAGTGGTGGTGGTGATGATGATGATGGTGACATTATCCATAAGCATCCAAAGGCAGCCATTTTAAAGTTCTTTTCCCTTAGTGAGGTTGGGCCCTGGACAGCCTACATAGCAATATGTTATCATAAAAGAATGGCTTTTCAATTCCTCTTCTACCACATTATCATCCATTTGCTCGGCGGAAAACTTAGTTCAAATGGTGCCTGGTTTGACTGATTGAGGCAGGTAGCAGTTAATGCAGACGTGTGGTCACTACAGCTGTCATAAAATTCTAAGTCATATTCCCTGGTGGTGGGGAGGCTTTAACTTGGACACTGAAAATACCCAGCATTATTACTCTGGGGTTTTCCAAAGCCAAAACAAATATCATCCTGGTGACCTGAGAATGGAGATTGTTGGATAACAGGTGAGCAGTATACCTACAAAATCCATATCAATCAAAATCATTATCAATAATATATATACTGACCCAGACATGCAAAGATGGAAGAGATGCCCATTGCCTGCTTCATCCAAACATGCCATCAATGTCAGATTGATTGATTCATTCATGGTCAAGTCCTAGATTGCCATGATACTATTAATTAACCTGATATTAATCTATAGACATTCAAGATCAAGAAGTAGTTACTATGGAGCTTATTGCATGCACATTTAACCCGATTGCACTCTAATGGGATGCAGACAGGAATTATCGCATGTAATTCTCCACTGATTCTGCTGGCCGAGTACAGCCCAGCTGCATCCCCGGTCCCAGGCCCGCTTTGGAGGCTGCTTTTCAAAGCCAGAAGCTTTCCAGCTTGGAAAAGCTGCTGCAGAAGTGTGCCTGGGACCTGGGATGCAGCAAGGCTGCACTCGCCCGGTGGAATTCGTGGTGAATTACGTGCAATAATTCTGCCTGCATCCTGCATCCTGGCTGCCTCCTGTTAGGTGGCAGTCGGGTTAAATGTGTGTATGATAAGCTCCCATGGCTTCCACATCTTGGAGACTGAGCTTTTATAGTTGTTTGTGCATTGTACTATGAAGATTATCAGATGAGGAAAAAAAGATGGGAGTAAAAGGTATACTGATTGCACTGAAGATTTTCAGACACATCATGCTGCTGAGAATGGTTTGTTGCTGCAGCATTCCTGAATCTTCACAGGATAAATCCTGGATGAGCGTGACATCGTCTGAAAATCTTCAGTGCGATTATGCGAGTATGCCTTTTACTCCTAGCTTTTTCCTGCAGCTGATAATCTCCTATGTCTCTGGAGATCAGAGTTTGATTCCCCCCTTGGCCATCAATACCTACTTGGATGACTCACACACTCTCAGTACCAGAAAACCCATGATAGGTTCACCTTAGAGTCACTATAATCTGGAAATGACTTGAAGGTTCACAACAACAACAAAATAGCAATAGCAAGTACATTTCTATACTGCTTATCAATAAACTAGCATTCCCTAAGAGGTTTCCAATGTGTAAGCCAATTGCCCCCAACAAGCTGGGTAATTATTTTAGTGACCTACAAAAGGATAGAAGGACCTTGGAACCCTCCTCTAGGATTGAACTTACAACATTGTGGCTGCTGGATCAGGGCTCCTGTATCACCTGGAACTATAGCTGAAGAATATGTCAGCATCTAGGGTTGAATTAGTCTGGTCGTTCTCTAGAGCCCCATCATACACATTCAATGCCAAGCACCCAAACGGGGCTAGAGAGGACACAGTAAATGTTCATAACCTAAAATGATGGCAAAATATTTACAATGTAATTGAAACTAATAAATTACATATAACATATTGTTCCAGGATAAATCAATATTGCTGTAACAGACTACCCGGTTCAATATAAATAAAAGCACAGTTGGAAAACAAAGATAGAATGAAATGAAATAAGTGATTAGATTGGTCTAGAGTGCAGAGCATCTTAATTGCTTTTATTTCTTCTGGAATAAGTGACTTAACTCTAACATGCAGCTAATGATCTCCAGGAGGCTCCCATCACTAGAATAGTCTAATAAAGGCTTCATTAATTTGAAAATAGAGGTATGTCTAAGACAAATACTAAAACCTCAACTCATGACCTAGTTCAAAGAGATGGTTCAAAGCAGATAAACACACAAAACACAATAAAATATAACTAGCCTCTATCCCCAAATTTGGGGCCAAAGAAGTTCATGGAGAGGGTAGGCAACATCTTGTCAAACCAGAAAAATGAATCGTAGAATGGAATGGTAAAGGACATGTCTTCCTTTCTGAGGTATTCCTTGCAACCACATTGTTGTTTCTCTTTTCACTTTGAAAATTGTTGTGTTATTAATACAGTGGACCCTTGTTATACACTGGGGTTTGATTCCAAGATCCCCCATGGATAACAAAATCTGTGGATGCTCAAATTCCATTAAATATAATGACATAGCAACATGGTGTCCCTTATAAAAAAATGGAAAATTAAGGTTTGATATTTAAAATTTATACTTTTTTTGAACATTTTCAAACCGTGGATGCTTGAATCCATGTATAAGAAATCCAGGCTGACTGTACTTATTCTTCAAATGGTTAGCAGTCTGTACAGGATTATTTTAATCCCCATGCACATTCCAGTTTATTTAACCACTGGTGGTGCAGTGGTTAAATGCCTGTACTGCAGCCACTCACTCAAAACCACAAGGTTGCAAATTCAAGACCAGCAAAAGGGCTCAAGCTTGATTCAGGCTTGCATCCTTCCAAGTTCGCTAAAACGAATACCCAGATTGTTGGGGGCAAATTATTTTACAGTTGCAAACCGCTTAGACACTGCTTAGGTGGTATGAAGTGGTATATAAACGAAGCTTGTAATTCATTAAAGATGTGGCCTGATTTAATTCCATATCTTTGTCTTGAGTCTTCATTCTGGGATAGTGGAAGACAACTATTTGACAGAAAATTTAAAAACTGAAGGGTTTTTTTTTAAAAAAAATCTCTCTTTATATAATTTATTACAGAATAGGATTACACATGTCTACTCGAAACTGTTCACTGCATTCAGTTGGACTTACTCCCAAGTAAGTAGTTACAGTTTCCCCTTAAATTATTATTTTAAAAGTTCTTAAAAAAGGAAGGGGCAAAGGCTTGTTAACACATTTAATATCTGGACATTGCAGAATGAAGGCTAAATTATGCAGACAAATGCCATTTTTGCAGATGAGTTTTGCAGTTTTACGTGATCTCAGAGGAACTAAAATCCTGTCCAACCAGTTCTCTTATAAATGCTGCAGGTGCCCACAATATTCCTGATGGTGAAGAGTGAGAAGACTGACTGAATGAGACAAACTAAACTGCTCTAATGTATTGCATCCATCATCAGCACAAGAAGAAAAAAAAACAAGTTTCCAACTGAAATCTTGCTTCCTGAAAAGCAAACACTTTTCTCTTGCCGCATGAAAGCCAAGGTTATTTAGTAGTTCTTTCTTTCTTTGAAATATTTTCAGCCTGTCTTTCCATTTGTGAACAAATTTTCCAAGGAAACGAATACATGCACACATTCACTCACAAACAATAACTATCTGATGATGCATCAAGAATACTTCAAAAAAAGAAAAGAAAAAAAGAAAAGAAAAGCACATTGAAATAATTTAAAAATATGAAGTTGGGTAATTATTCAAATTAGGGATTAAACAAATTAGGGATCTCAAGATGGGCACATCTCCATACCTTGAGCATTTTTGGACAATTATTAGGCTTTTTACTTTGCCAGTATAAATATTTACAGCCAATAATTATAGGGTTTACAAGCCTCATGATCCCAAGCTGTAAAGGATCACCACAAGATATCAAGGGGGAGTAGACCGATTTATAGAAACTAGACATGAAAAATGTATACTATCTCCTGTATCATGGACTATATGGTAACAGTTGCAGAGTAACAAAAGTGGAAGACTGCTGTTGTGCTTGTCTCCTGCCTGTGAGCTTTCCATGGCTGCTGCTACACTGTAGAATTAATGCAGTTTGACACCACTTTAACTGCCATTGCTAATTAGAACAAAACTGAGCTACCAAGAGATCCCATAGGATCTGTCCAAACAAGGGAAACTGTTATGAAAACGACAACTGTAATTTGATGTTAGCAAGTAACAAGAGCTGTATACTGGAGCAAAACATCCCAACTTCACAAGAATACTGGTGGGATCTGATCTGGAAGCAACAGATTTGAGGTTATGGTAAATATCTTGGTGAAAATGTTAACTGAGTGTTTGGCAACTCTGTGTAGTTCAGAGTGGTTTTTAACTTAAGCTTAGTCAATAATGAATGAATCAAGTTAAGATGCTTCATTTTCTACAAAGGGGTGGACGACTAGTAAAGGTTAGGGGACCTCATTGGCTCAGTAGGAGGATCACACCCCATGCTATATCTTCCTTTTTTTCCCCCTAGATAGTTCTGAATTTTTTGCTTTTTTGCCATATAAGGAAGTGTGGGGACAATTTTGTCACATAGTTTTTTGTGGGTTTTTCAGGCTATGTGGTCATGTTCTAGAAGAGTTTCTTCCTGACGTTTCGCCAGCATCTGTGGCTGGCATCTTCAGAGAATGCTTGCCTGGAAAGGAGTCGGGTATATATATTGTGTGACCTGGAAAGGCAGGAGTGATTTGCATGTGTATTGCTCTGTTGCTAATGGCAGGCCTCAGGGTGGGAGGGTCTGCAAAAGAGGGTTAGTGTCTGCTTGATAGTGCTCATTGTCTACTGTGAGATTTCTCATTTACATTTGTTGAGTCTTTATCTTGCTATTTTTCAGGACTGGTAGCCAAACCTTGTTTACCTTACCAGTCCTGAAAAATAGCAAGATAAAGACTCAACAAATGCAAAGGAGAAATCTCTCAGGGTCAGAGGTTTCCCAGCAGACAATGAGCACTAATCAAGCAGACACATTAGCAACAGAACAATACACATGCAAATCACTCCTGCCTTTCCAGGTCACACAGTATATATACACAGGGGTACCACTGACATGACAAAATTGATCTCCACATTCTCTGGGGGCATTGGACAATTAAAATAGATTTTCAATGTCCACCCTTCCCCCCCCTCAGATTGGCCATAGGGGAACTTGGGATCCAGAAGAATTTCCGTGTAGGGCCCCCCACAGTCTATGGGACATACTTTCTGCATCTCTTTTCTATAATAACAACAATAAGAAGGTGAGATAATTACAGCTCCAATCACAGTAAAAATGTTAAGTTTTGAAAAGCAGATGTATTGTTGTATGGACTTCAGGTTCTACAAGATTATGGCAAAGAAGTCTGAATTTTTGATTTTAAAAAAACTTTTAAAACTTTTGAGCCACATATTGTTTTAGCTGTTTTGTTTTAACTTATGTTTAACTTACACCTCCCATTCTGGCAAGTAAATAAATATCTACAAATATATTATATAATATTTTTTTAAAAATCATAATAATTAAATGATATTCCTTCTGTCTTGAACCTTTCCAGACTTCCTTAAAGTACAGTTTACTGTATTCTGTCAGAGAAGCATGAAAATCGGAAACATGATCGAAGGAGTTAAGAGACAAATGAGGGATGCAGGAAATGTGACAGTTTGCAAAAATGAAATTGAAATTTTTTAAAGTTCTCTTTTTAGTCTTATTAAAAAAAAAAAAGATGCACCAGGAGGAAGGCACCTACCAGAGGCTTATTCACATAATGAGCATCTCATTTGCAATCTGCTGCCTATATTTTTGTCAAAGCAAAAATAGAAAAAAACAAGTTATTAACTATACAATAAGCAAAGTTTGACTGGGCAAGGAAGGCATGTTTGCCAAACTGTAAGCAGCTCCCTCAAAATATATGTGTCCTGACTTTTTTCCTGACTTTTTTCTTTTCAAATCCTTTTTATATTCTGACTTTTTTCTTTCTTTCTTTTTTTAAAAAGCTATCTGTAGCTTGCAAAAAAAGAAACAACCAGCTGAACACAGCAGGGAATAATTTCCAATCATGATGTCCAAAATCACTTCTAGCACAGAAAGTTCTAGACAGCCTTCAGGGTAGTTTGGGGGGGAGGAAAAAAGGGTACTGGAGCCAAGAAAGAGAGGAAGAAGAAATGAGAGAGGGAGTTAGAGGGTTGCAAAGTTATATGATGGTGATGAAGCTGGTTAAAGTAATAGAGAAAAGCAGCAAAAAATATAAAGAAAACATATAGAGTGGGAAAACACAGGAATTTTGGATTTGACAAATTTATCATCTCCTCAAGTGCAAAGACATTTCAGCCTGTCAGTCACATCAGTTTGTGAATCGTCAATTTGTGAAACATCAAAATTTATCTAAACAAATCCACAAAACAGCTGTATACATTTTTGCACATTTACTGTTTTGTACACATTTCTGTACACACTTTTTTATAGTATGTTCTTATTTTTTTTTTTTTTAAAAAAAGGTTGATATGCCCTTTGGACAGAGTAGTCATGTTGTGTTACACAAAAAAGGAACAAGTTCTAAAGGTCCCATATTCTTCTCCAGCTTGGATTAAAATCCAAAGATGATATCCATGCTGAGGGAACGTTATCTGCTTCTTTCACTTCTTCCAGCCAACCAGCTCTGAGACTCTTTCCACTCTGTTCTTACTCTCCCAATTCATTCTTCCTCTTCCAAATAAACCATACATTTTTTAAGGTGGACAATGCAGCAGAAGGAGTGGTAATCTAACCCCAGGGAGATGTCTGTCCATCACTTCTTGTGTTTATCCATATTTATTTATTTATTCCACTTCTATGTCACCTAGTTAACCCAAATTCTCTAGGCAGCAAGCCAACTAAAACAAATATCTGAAACCAACTCTGAAATCAGATCAAAAACAATGTATGGTAAAATAAAATTAATATTAAAAACAGCATTAAAATTGAGCAAAGGAACCAGTTATTTCCAAGACCTGAAATAGGACAGGGACTGTATTTTGGGCCCTGCCGACAGGATTCTGTAGGTTATGTCCAAAGAAACAACTGTTCAAAGCTCTATCTAAAATGCATGGAAATGTATACTTTCTTACATTCAAATTATATCATTAAATATTTTGAGATTAAAAATGAAATTAATCACCTTTCACATATGTTAATACAGTGGCTCTCAGGCTATTGCTTTTTCCCAATGTGTCAGGGAGCAGCACTATATTTATGCTCATTGGCTACATTGCTTCTTTCTTTTCTGGAAAATCTCCAGAGACCAGCAGCCAAAAGCTCGGGGATTGATGCTAGTCCAGGGACTTCCACTTTGAGTAGCAGTGTGGTATTATAGATGTCTAATGAACCCCTCTGGGAAAGTCATCTCATCATTAGCATATCATCACCAGAAAGGCCCTCTTCTTCATGCCCTTCCCACCTCATCAGGTAACGTAAACAGGAGGTAGGAGGAAGTACAGTGGGGAGGATTAGGAGGCTCAGGGGAGTTCAGTGTATTTAGGAAGGGTCCAACCCTCTATGTTTCCTACTTTGGGATGAATAGTTTATGCCTGTTTTCAACTCAATCAATATGTATTGAGGATACTCACTCATCACTAGTAATTTATGTCCAATATTACAAAATGTTATTAAATTGGTGTTGATAATTAGATGGTATTATTAGAGTAATAAAATATGTAGGCCGGGTTCTTTTTGTGGCGCGGTTATGACACTGCAAGGCACCAATGGCGCACTTGCGGCATCATTTCTACACCATGACGTGCGGACGCTAAGCATTCACAATGTCAAAATGGCGGCGCACATATGTATAGGGCGCTGCCATTTTGATGTACCCAGTACATCCTAGGTGTGAGGCCTGATTGGACGCCACGTCCTCGGCCAACCCCTAGGACATACTGGGGGCATGGCAAAGGCCCATGTAGAACGGGCCACAGTTAGCATCTCCTGGACTTACTCTCCTCAACCTAATTCTGACTTACCAGGCATCAGCCACTGTGAACAACAGGGGTATGTTCTCCTATTGATCAGGACACAGCAGGTTGACTTTTCCACCCGCTTCCACAAGCAATATCTGGTATTCAACAGTCAAAAACAAGATACTTGTCCCAGTTCCTTCTCACATCAGAGATCTCTGGCTGCTGCTAGGTAAGCCAGAACAGGGAGAGTTTTACCCTCCCTCCATATTCCCTACAGTATTGAATATGTAAAGGTAAAGGTAAAGGTTTCCAGTCAGTTATGTCTAATCATAACCAACTGTAGGGGGCACTTCTCATCTCCATTACTAAGCCAAAGACCCAGCGTTGTCCAAAGACAACTGTGGTGGTTATGTGGCCAGCATGGCTGCATGGAATGCTGTTTCTTTCCCACTAAAGTGGTACCCATTTATCTACTTGCATTTGCATGTTTTCGAACTGCTAGGTTGGCAGAAGCTGGAACTAGTGATGGGAGCTCACCCGATCATGCAGCACTTGGGACTAGAACTACCAACCTTCCAACTTTATGCTCATCAGAACTGGAGTCAGCCACTAAGCCACCACATCCCCATAATATGTAGGGATCATAGACATGAATCACTTATGAATCACTCTAGGATACACATTTGTAATAGCAATTGTAAATTCCAGCCATAGTTCCTCTGAAGTTACGTAAAGGAGAAATATTTTCCCTACAGGGGTTCCTGACATTAATTAAAATACAGGTGAGTGTGTTTATGGGTGTGTGTTTGCATCTCTTAGTTGTACAGTACAAGAGAAAGATGTACTTAGAAATACACAGAGTATTCAAAACACACTAATTACTCATACTGCTGATATACTTGCTGAAATTCTGGGCTGTCTATTGCTGTCATCATTATCTGTCTTGTTACTCTGTAAAATAACTGTGCTGGTCTGAACTAATTCTATTTTAGCTTATATCACTGCCTCCCATAATATCTTTTTAGTCTCTCTTCAGCATAAAAGCAAAATGCAATTTCAATATTTTTTATTCTTCAAGAGTCATGTATTTATCAATACTGTTAAAATTCTGGTTCTTTACTTAATGAAAATGTTTTTTCAACCCTACCACACTTCCAAAGTTGTAGGCTAGCAGGTAAAAGGGCTGAGATGCTCTGGCATTTCCTGAAAAGTTAAGCAGATGTGCAGTTGCTTACCAAACCAAAACAAGCAAAAATATTTGAGAGGAAGAGTAAAACCTTTAACATGCACATTATTGTTTCAATAATTATGCGAATCTGCATAGAGCCACATATTTTGTCATTTAAAAAAAAGGGCTCACTTGCTCTGGATGTTCCTTCACACATACTTCAGACATCAAAAGGTGGACCCTCCTCATCAGTTACTCCATCTGGATTCCTGATGGAGGGTTACATGAAGGGTAACAGCTTCCTGCAAAGAAAAAAGAGGAAGTGTTCCCACCCCATTACGTAATGCTGTATTATGGTACTGACCCACAACACTCCTGGGGAGAAAAGAGATGTCAAGGCCCTGAGAGTCAGCTCAGCATCACCTATACATGAAAAGAAAGTTAAGCATTTTATCCAATGGCCATGGCCATTTTCTGGATCCCATGGAATATGTTCCTAATTACAGGGAGAAGAACAGAAACACCAAACCAAGACTCCATCATCCATTACAGCGCTGATCTCTTTCTCATCCATGATACCAACGGTGCCAGAGGAAAGCTCCTCAGAGCCCTCTGCTGGAGATCTTGCATAAACTTGCTGCACACTAGTTACTTGCCCCATTGGAACTCAGACAATCTGTGAGCTAAGCACGCAGGTGCATTGTGGCAGCTGCATGGAGAAAGTTATTCAACTCTGTGTAGGAGGGCATGGTGACTGTGCCACTGCAATTCTATGAACTGTGATCACAGACTTCCCTGTACCACTGTCAGAGTGCCTTGTTTTTCATTTTACATGCCTCTGCCATCCTGTGAGCAACATTTTCAAAAGTACTGATGTTTCTGTGGCTTTCCTTCAGTTGCACCTGGATCTTCTCTTCAGTGAGGATCAGGTCACTAATCTCTTCCTTGCTCCATGAGACACCTCTCCCTTTTTTTCTACAGCTTGAAAGGGCATCTACCATTCTATAAAGTGAAGTCATAAAAGCAGGGTAAGTTTAAATGTTGGCTTGCAAAGGTGTATTATTTTGTATGGAAATGTCCACATACAAACACTGAACTTTTTTTTTTTTACAAAGTAACCATGGGGCTGTGCAGACCAGCCATTAAGGCTGACCTGGGGGTGGAGACGGGTGTGGCATCCATATGATACATGCCCTGACTCCACCCCCACGGCTGCGTGACACTGCACACCACACCACATGGCACGCAATGTCATGGTGCTCCTCTGGCACTGCGTTTACATGCTTCAGTGCCAAAGGAGTGCTGTAAAACTGCATCTATGGCACCTTTCCAAGAGCCCCTTAGAGGTGGTCTGCACAGCCCCAACATTTGCCAGACATCATTGCAAGCAAGAGATATAACCCTGTGTGGTAGGAATGATCAGGTAACCACCTGGCCTAGGTAACCACTCACCAATCTGGACCCACTCTCCATCCACCCCTAATTCGACCTTGATGCTGAGTTCAATCCACACATTTCCAAAAACTGTTTTTTCCTGAAAATAATGGAGTAAAACTGATTTTTTTAATTTTTAATAAATTTTATTGTTAAAACAAATGTATAATTACAAACAGATAGCATTATATACAATAACAATAAACACAATAGACAAACACAGTATACAAAACCTAATTACATATATACATTCTTACACATTCTTACTTAAATACGAATCTTAGCGAGAGGAAAATCTAGCTACCATAAGCTTACCATACCTTTAACCTTCTACTATACTTCCTTTCCTAAACTTTCTTAAACTGTCTTAACGTTCTTTCCACCACATCCTTAGCTATAACTATAACTGTCTTCTACCAACCTACCTACCCTAACCTTCCACATTTACTTCTTCTCAACCCCTACTTTCTTTAAATTTCTATTTCTTCTTTCCTCTCCATTGTCTTTGCCTTAATTACATTCTACCATACGTACATTTACAGACGGACGTACCCACATTTAATAAAATGACTTCCTTACACCAGTATTAGTTCTATTATTGTTCAACATGTCTTTCTTCAATTCCAATGTTATGACAAACTCGATCCATATACCCTATTTGAATAAAGATACTATAATTGTTGTGACATCTAAGCTTCTAAATAAGAGTGTTTGCAGACAGAGAAATTGCTAACTCCTAAGAAAAAGTCACATTTAACATGTAATGACAGTGCCCCATTTAGATTTCAAATATTCATAGAAACCCTTCCAAACTTCTTTGATTTCATCTATCGGTTCATCTTTCAAACTTTGAGTCATCTTATCCATTTCCATCCCTTCATACAACTTAAAGATCCATTCTTCTAGTGTTGGATTCTCTTGACTTTTCCAGTATTGTGCATAACAGATTCTTGCTGTAACAACCATATAATACAGCAATTTTTCCTCCTTACCCTTGATTTCTTCATCAAATATTCCTAACAAAAAACTTTCTGGTTTGTGTTTGATTTCTTTGCCCATTATCAATTTAATTTGATCATTAATAATGTTCCAGTATTGTTTAGCAAATTTACACATCCACCAGCAGTGGAAAAGGGTCCCTACCTCCGCCCTACACTTCCAGCATTTATTGTTTGAATTCTTAGACATTTTAGCCAATTTAACCGGGGTTAGATACCATCGAAAAAATATTTTGTAAAAATTTTCCCGTGAGTTCTGAGAGACCGTAAATTTGAAGTTGTTCCTCCATGTTTTTTCCCATTGGTTGAAATTGATAGAGTGTCCGATATTATTGGCCCAAGAAATCATTTGCTGTTTCACTACTTCCTCCTCCAAATCCCATCTTAAAAGTAATTTATAAACTTTCCCTATTACCTTTTCATTGTTACATAACAAACATTGAATTAATTCTGTCCTATCCCTTGAGGAGGCAAATCCACATTCCTTATAGTCCACTTTAAATCTCTTTTGTAATTGTTTGAATGTAAACCAATTTATGTTCCACCCTTCTGTAATCAGTTGTTCTTTTGGTTTTAAAGTCAGTCTAGATTTCTCTGAGGTGATGATGTCACTATATCTAATCCATGTCCCCTCCTTGATCATTTCTTTTCTGTGGAAGGCCTCCTGTGGCGAAGTCCAATCAGGTATTTTTGGGATTGTCCGGGCTTTGTATTTGTTCCAAACCTTGATCAATGGCCCTCCAGTACAGTGCGAACCAAAGGACTTATTTTAAAACTGATTTTAAACTTATTTTAAAACTGATTTCCACTACGAGGAGGACATTTTCCATCGCCGCCCCGGCCCTTTGGAACACGCTGCCCACAGAGCTCCACTTGACCACCTCCCTATCCCAATTCAGAAAGGATCTGAAAACCTTTCTATTCCATCTTGCATTCCCCGACTAAAGTCCAGTGGGCCTCCCTTCCTCTTCTATGGCAAAGAGGATTGGCTAACGGGGGTTTTATTCTGTTGTTGTTTTAAAATTGTATTGTATTGTATTTTTATTATGTTGTTAACCGCCCTGATCTGTGGAAGGGCGGTATAAAAATAAAATTTTTATTATTTATTTATTATTTTATTTTTTAAAACTGCAGTAAAGAAGTACTTTCACTTCAAAACTGGAGAGTCATTGTATGTTCAAACTAGACAGGGATTGAAATACAAATTATTTTGCATATGTGGATTCAACCCTGAGAATCTATTCTAAGCATTAATTTCAAGAAAGGTTTGGAAAGATAAGCCTATATCCTTCCCAAGAAAAAAAAGACTAGCCAGTGTTCACTCTGCACATTAGGCATGGAAGAAAAAGTCTAAAAAGAAGGTAAGAAACCAAGGTTCATAGATTTGCTCATCCTTAAATATATTCATACTTTAAAATTTATAAGTATGGACACTAGTCCCAAATTTTTGGCCAGAAATGGAGATATTGGGCATAGTATCTTTTGTAATATTGCCCTATAACATTTTCTCCAACTTAAATCAACTTAAAACATTTATCACCAGTTTTTTTCAGTGTGGTCTACACAAGAAAAAAATCTTTGTTCCTTGTGCTGTTTTTTTTAAAGCACACAACAAGCATGTATCTTTCTAGTTGAGTTACTAGTCCTTTTAACGTGTGTCTCAATTTTCTTTCTGATAAATGGCGCTATTTCAGATTTTCTTGGTCCCCTAGAGAATGAAGAAAATGCTAAGGCAAGATGGCTTATTTATGTTATGCAGCTGCCAATTTTTCAAAGGTGACCTGGCTGATTGCATTACAAAATAGTCTGAAATTACATTTATCGGTCTTGTTTGGGAGATGTTTTTCCAAAACTAATCAATACTAGATTTTCTTGTCTCACCTGTTAATTATCTAATTAGTCACTCCTCAATCCAGTAATAGGAAGTATGAGTTTCCTCATCTTGTTCTGAATGCTCTTTTGAGGACAGTTATCTTGCTCCCTAAATTTAAACATATTAACTGTTCCACAAGAAAGCAATCATCATTGCTATCAATTCCCCAAATAAAACATCTGTGGTTTTTTTTTTTTAATAATCCACGTAACCTGTAAATGAAACCACACACAAGGGAAACACATATGTTTTCTTTTAGAATGCTAAGATGCTTTACTGAGACATTACTTTGACACCAGTCAACCTGTTCTGCATTATGAATTCGATTATTTCAGAACTGGGATTGAAATAAGGCAATTAGCATATATTTTAACAGCTCCGATACTAAGTTTCCTATGCTTCACTTCTTTGGTATTAATCCTCCTCCTTGTACTAATTGACCTTTACATGAGTTACTTGAGACCTATAAGCCTTTCAACTAATGGTGCACCTGGCCTTCAGATTTTCTGAGGCATGTATTTTGTATGATAGTTGTGGTTTTCAAGCTGTATGAAAGTACTTATCTTAACTGTTCCACCTTTAATAAATTAGTCCTTCTGGGGTCTCTTAACTCTTGCCTGCATTTGAAAGATATCTAAATTAGAAGCATTTAAAGTAGGAGCAATAGCAAGATGAATCCCGGTAGACTGAAAAATGTTTCAAAGAAAAAGACACATAAGTATGATATGACTGTATAAATGGCTGCTCTAATGGTTGAACATTATAAGCTACAGCCAGTCAGTACCACTGGAATGGAGAACAGAGGAGGTGGGATTACTATAGCCAGTCTTTTAAAGGGCATAGTTTGAGCAACAGGTACCTTGATGTTGGCAATAAATAAATAAGTCAAATGCTGAGGGAATTAAATGCCCTGGCATGCTTAGTAATCATGCTGTAGTATCTTGGTCAAATATGACATGTTGAAAATTGGGAAGTAATTGTCCAATACAGTGGGATCCAGAGAGGACTTGTTAAACAGTAGTCTTATAGCTTCCTCCTTTAGGCATGACATAACTCTGTCCTGTTCCAGTGAGGCACTGGTCATTCCTTCTATCCATTCAGCCAGTCTCCCTCTGGTTTTCTAGTAAGACAGATGTGGCAGGGGTCTAATACACATCTTGTGTTCCTTACTTCTCTAAGAATCCTGTATCCATCCTCGGGTTGTAAAAACTGAAAAAAACATCAATTATCACTGGACAACAAGACTGCCACATTTTGGAGAGGTTTCCTGCCAAAGGTTCAGGTGTGTAGTTTATGGCAGCTCTTAAATCTGATATGGGCAATGGAAAAACAATTAGCCATTCACATGAAGCACTCTCTGCCAACTCAGTTTGATATACCAAATACAATCCTTTTTGGACAAGAGACAAACATGGTACAATTATCCATGGTTTTGTAGCTTTCCATTTGGATTACTCTGATTTGTAGAACAACCTTTGAAATCCAGCCAATAGGTAAGTAAAAATACTCATTACTATTCACATTTCTGATGGGGAAAAGGGTGCCTTGACACTTGAAGCATCCCACTGAGGAAAAGAACAGCTACCTGATTTTTTCACACTTGGAGACTTCATTCAGGAAAATTAATTGGTACAAAAATACACATGGCATTTCTATGCAGAAAAATGTGTTTGGGGCTAGAAAACAAGTTTCTTGCTCTTTGTGTATGTTTTATGCATTGGACTAGATGTATTAGTGCAATTTGTAAAAATCCACTGATTCCTGCACAGAAAATTTATTTTCTGAACAAAACAGAATGTTTTGGCACATGAATGAGTGCATTTTACATAACACAACGCACTCACCCACACAATTCCCATACAGAGAAAATGATTTTTGAACAGATTTTTCTATTATAGATGATTTTTTTATGTTCAGGAAAAAAACCATACATATTTTTGCAAATGAATTTCCCTGAACAAAGGCTCGAAGTATGGGTACTACTTGAAAATTGATCAGAAACATTTGCATACTTATGAAGCAGAGAGAAATTTGTTAAAAATATTACTTCTAGCATTCAGAAATTAAATAAAACTTGCATCTTTACAACTCCAGAAACTTTCAATAGCCTAAAACTGTGCATTAACAGTGGAGGCACTAGGACGGTGTTACTGTCACATACCTCCCTGTTCACCTACCCCCAATACAGGACAGCAGCTAGCTCTGTCAGCCAAACTGCAGTCTTTTGATTTAACTGTGTTAAAGTCCCTGCTGCCAAGGAACCAGATAGGAATGGCATACACTGGTCTCTCCCCCCACCCCTTTTCCACTGCTAAAATGGAGAGGATCTTGATGGTAGCTGAATCGGAGGGAGGCGCAGACAGTCTCTGGGCATGTGACCTGCCATTTGTCATCTTTCTGGTTGATTGCTCAGCTATATTTTTGTACCCATTCAATTTTGCTTGTACATGCAGGGAGTCCTTAAACCCTGAAATCTACAGCGCTATATAAATAAAGTATAATAATAATAAATAATAATAATGAAAATTTCATTTTATAGACATTTTGATGTCACATCCATCTGATGGTGTCATCCAGTGTGGTGCACACCCCTCACAACTCTTAGTGATGTAACTGTGCATTAATATTACCAATTAATTAATATTACCTATATTAATAATAATATTAATATTACCTCCATGGACTGGCCCCTCCTTACTTATCAGACCTTCTTTCTCCTCACCTTCCCACCAGGGCCCTCCGTTCTGGTAGTCAAGGGTTCCTGTCCCAGCCCAGGATTTCCTCTGCCCCATCCCGGATTCGCCCCTTTTCACTTGCTGCCCCTCACTCCTGGAACCTTCTTCCTCCACAAGCAAGAGCCATCACTTCTTTAACCAGCTTCAAAACGGAGTTGAAAACCATCCTATTCAGAGAAGCCTTCCCAGGCATCGCATAATTGTCGCTTACTATCTGATGTTCTGTTGTTGGCTGTTTATCGATCCATTTCCTGTATTGCTATGTACTGTATATGTATTATCCTACTTGTGAGTATGTATTTTCCCTGGATAATGATTAACCTTCCATTTTGAAGCCAAGCCCTCCCTTCAGTCCATCTGCCTTGGTCCAGGCCTCGGAGGTTGAGAGGAACTGCTGGACCTCTTACCCTTTCCCGTCACCACTCCCTTCTCCTCCTGTGTCATGTCTTTTTAGATTGTAAGCCTGAGGGCAGGGAACCGTCTAACTAAAAAGATTGCATGTACAGCGCTGTGTAAATTTACAGCGCTTCATAAATAAAGGTTAATAATAATAATAATAATAATAATAATAATAATAATAATAACTGGTCAATACCATCACATTATGCCACCCACCTCCCATCTGAACTGTTTGCCAATTCATTTCTGAACCAAGTTTAAAGAGCTGTTATTAATTCAGGTCATAGTACCATAAATTTTAATTTAATTCAAAGTACTAGAGGGTGGGGGAAAGGTTGCCTGAACAATTCTCCCCTACCCATTATATCTAAAATTATAAAGAGATTTTCCAGGGGCTTCCATCAGTTGAGAGCAACATAAAGTAGTGATGGCAAACATTTTAGAGACCAAGGCCCCAATTCATTTGTGTTCTTGTATTGGGTGTCACCCAGTGCTGGAGGAGGTACTTCCAAGGAGTGGCACTTCCAGGTTGGGGCTCCTGGGGATGGGACTTGCCCAGAGACAGAGACTTCTTGGGACGGGACTTCACTGGAGACAGTTAAAGGCATGGAAGGGTGGGGGAAAAGGAGGAACATGTCTTTTCTTTCTCTTTCCCACCCTCCTGTGCCTTTAACTGTCTCTGTGTGCCCTCAGAGATGGCTTTGCATGCCAGTGAGGGCATGTGTGCCATACGTTCACCACCATGGAAATACACTATGGAAAAATTACTACTACTACTACTACTACTACTACTACTCTGGGGTCAATTGCTAGCCAATATAGAGAGAGAGAGAGACGTAAGTGCCCTGGTTGTGATCTGTCCTCTACAGAGCCTTATCTAGTGACCATATTATGGTTGTTTAGCAGGTTTAGAACCTTTTTATTTGTCCAGGTCCTTTACTTTCAAGACCTATAGCACTTTCCTCCCTGTTACATCATTGTTTTGGTGCTGGTAGTTTATTCATTTTAGTTATACCATGTGGACTGTTTTATCCTTTTGATTTTTCACTCGCTTTAATCTTTATTATTTAAAATGTTATCATTGACTGCCTAGGGAAATTTTGTTATTGGGTGCCAAAAGCTATTGTTAATAAAAAATAAATGTAAAAAAAATTCTTTTGGAAGGAACAATAAGTTGGATTTGATAGATAGCTATTTCACAATTCTTTAAATAGATAGGAAGCTGACATACAATTTGTCTTCTGCTCCACGTCTGTGATTGCTAGCTTTATTTTTATCCATGGAAACAGTATGAGATATTGTTCTTTTGTCTTCAGCA
Source organism: Sceloporus undulatus (assembly GCF_019175285.1). NCBI lineage: Eukaryota > Metazoa > Chordata > Lepidosauria > Squamata > Phrynosomatidae > Sceloporus > Sceloporus undulatus. The sequence continues at coordinate 187,828,973 of NC_056525.1, read as the reverse complement.
TTCTCCCAGTTTGATTGTTCTGTCCTCTTGAATAGATGCTTTATTCAACACCACAAGTGACTTAATTTCAGTGGGAAGCAGTTCATATACATAGAGTACAGTATCCTGTAGGATTATTTAACATATCTACTCCCCATAAGGCATTATTACCAATCCTGGATTTATGGCAGTAGTGTACCCATAATCATGTTTTCAATCCAGAATTCCACTACAAAGAATTCTGAAATCTCATGAATAGAAAAAGGAAGGTAATTTTTTACAAATTCTTGGTTCCCCATTAGTAGCCTAAATCTGTCAGGTAAATTCTGAACTGATGGGTTATTGGGTGGGTGGGGGGCATTTAGAGATGCAATGAAGTGTTGATCTTGCAGGTTAAAGTAGAAGCTTCTGAAAATGGCCACCCCACAATTTTCCTCACTGCAAACCAGTTCCTTAGTGAAGCAGCAATTCTGTTTGAAGTCATCACTGGCTTCAAGTGAATATAATCCTTTGTTATCATGCAACACAAGCACCAAAATGTCACTGCACCTTGAGACACAGTCTCTTCTTATTTTTCCACATTTAATTGTTTGCTGAAAAATGTCTCATGAGAAGATTACTTTCTAGCCAATGATATTTATAAGACCACATATGAATGCACACAACCATGAAAATTAATGCACAATTCATTTTTGAATACTCATTTTGATTCCTTTAAACTTGCATTTCTATTATATTATAAAATGTCCCTAAAAATTATCTTTAAATGAAGAATTGGTATTGCCAGTTCCCACCCCACCACCCCCTAGCATTTAAAAGCATCATGTATAAGTACTGACAGTAGCACATTGATCGTTGATATAATTACTTTAAAAGTTGTTGAACGTTTATCTCAAAAGTAATATTAGAAAGACAAACTTTGGAAATGTCTAACTTTTAACCATTCAGTTATGAATTATGAAAGATAAAATTCAGAATATTTTAAATTTCTTGCTTCAGCTCTAACTGTATGCTCTGAATATTTAAATAATTTATCCTATTCCCTAGAGTAGACTAGGCCATGTATAAGCCACATTCAAGTATTTCATAGGGATAAAACTGAAGGAGAGTTTAACATCACTGTATATACAGGAGAAGCTCTCCACATGACCAACTCCCCAAATTTTCTAGGGTTTCTAATTGTGCAGAGAGCCTCCATGCGTAGAGAATGCTGTCCTCTATGCATCACTACCATCCGCATGTGCAGAACAATGATGGAAGAAAGCAATGTGTTCTCCCTCTTCACATGTTTGTGTTAATGACTAATGAATGCTAGAATACAGCTATAGGTCTAAATCCATTTGCTAGACTCAACTAGAGTAGACCCACTGAATTAGTTGTGAATGGTAAACCAACACTTTTGTAAATCATACCGATTTAATAAATCTAGTTTGGACAAGGAATTGGATTTAAGCAATAACGTAAATATGCTGTGCATTCTCAAGTGTCTTCCTTTAAATGTTTTTAAGTAATAATAATAATAATAATAATAATAATAATAATAATTTGTATACCGCCCTCTGGCAAACCAATCCGAGCGGTTAACAACAGTAAAATATAAAATATGACAATTAAAAACACTTTATCCCTCCCCCCCTTAAGACAGTATTAAACAGTATAACATATTAAAACACAATATCAATGCATAAAAACAACAATTAAAAACTAAAAACCCTGATGTCCCTCTGTTGATCCTCAACCATCACTAAGATGGGGCCACTGGAGGAATGAGGGAATCAGGGAACCTGGGCCGGGATGGTTAATCTGGAAAAGCCTGCCGGAAGAGATCCGTCTTGACTGCTTTTTTAAAGCTGTCTAATGATGTTATCTGATGGATCTCATCCGGCAGGTCGTTCCAGAGTTTGGGGGCGACAGCAGAGAATGCCCTCTGGGAGGTCGCCACAAGCCTAGATTTTAGAGGCTGTAGTAAGTTCCTCCCAGAGGACCGGAGAGCGCGGGGAGGATTGTACGGGAGGAGGCGGTCCCTAAGATAGCTTGGACCCAGTACAGTATCATCCTACAGTCTTGGTCTGTTGCAATGTATGTAGGTGCTGAAGAACAGAATCTTCCTGAGAGTGAGCTGTTGTGTTTATTACTCACAGAAGCATTTGAAGTGCTGGAATATCTCTCAGATGAGGTTGCTAGATAATGATTCTTCATGCTCTGAATGTTGCATCTCTTTATATCCCCTGCCTATTAATCATAAAATGACAAACATTACAATTCTTATTTCAAGGATTATTCCTTAAAAGTAATTTGGCCTGATTTTCATTAAAGATTTCAAGTTAGATTTTTTTAAAAAAATGTTTTCATCCTTAATCTCATCGTCTTCTAACTCAAACAAAATATACTTTGGATGCATGGTGATCCAAATCATCTCTTATAACTAACTGGACACTATGCAATTATTCTTTCTCTTGTTCCCTTGCTTCACTGTCTTTCTCTTTAGCTGACACTGTGTCTGTACCTGTGGCAAGCAAAAGGCTTGGTAGACTGAACAATTGAACAGATGTGACTAAAAGTCCATAATAAATTCAGTGTGCAGGAGGCATTGAAAATATCTACATTGATGCACTAGCCAGCTCCAGACCCAATTAATAGAGAATCAGCAATCTGATCAAAGTAGAGTGCAAATAAAGCAGTGAGCTGTTGAATGATAGTTTGTAAAAGGGCAAAACAGTCTGAGGTAAGCATGTTCAGAAGGAATCCAGCTGTCATTTGCAGCTTCCTGTTATAAGAATGGGTGGATGTGACCATTTGGTTATTCATATCCATGCCAGAGAACCAGTGGTCAGTTTAACAGGCCTGCTGGAACATTTTGGTGCCAACCACTGAACTGAGGGGTCACTTCATTCCATTTTCCTCATTGCTAATCCTGGAGGTGGGCAATTATCAAGTACTATTCATCACCAAAAGAGGTTCAAGAGAATGCAGGTATCCTGTTAATTTAAACTTACAGAGACTTGCAGAGATTAAACTGAGAAAAGAAGAGAGGGTAAAATTAAGGGCAGATGATGTGCATCTTCGTTTTTGTAGTGTTGCCAAGTTGTTGGTTTGTCCAGAATAGCAAAATCTAGCAAGTGTGCTTGCTATGTCAGACTTTAGCTTCTATCAACCCCAGTAACCATGGGGAATGATGATAACTGTGAGAACTGCAGTTTCAAACATTTATTGGTACCACATTGGGGAAAGCTCAAACAAATAATATCTATCTAGAAACTGGAAAGGAAAGATCTTTATGGACATTTGTTTTAGTACTCCCAAAATTACAATGTTGAGGAAAGGGTTAAAGACATGAAGTTCTTTTAAAAGGTCATGCTTATTGCAGAATCATTGAACAGCATCTCAGTGAACTTGGCTCACTGCTGCTTTCTTATTAGCACCCAGGACAACCAATCAGTTCTTCCAACCTTAAAACTGGTCCTAGGAAGAACATGAAATATTTGGCTTTGGACCCTCATCCCAAATCTCAAGCAAGCAGTTCTTCAATTTCCAGGACAAATCACTTCTAGCTAAAATCCAGTGCCCAATTATACACAGAAGCTTTTAATCATTAGCTGTATTTACACCTTTTTGCAGTTATTTTTTTAAAATTAAAGGCTTCTGAATCCCCCCTCCCTAAAATGCTGTAACAGGATGTTCTCACTCTTCCACTGAGGGAAATGCAAAGTGGCTTCCAAAGGTGATCTGGAAATGGGCTTTTGTGTGTGTCTAGAGATACTAGAAGTCTATAAATCAACTATGCAATTTCCAACAACCACAAAAGATTCTCTTAATGCTTCCTATTAATTAAGAAGTAATTCAAAACACATGCCCAGGAACCACTTGCTTAATTTTATCCTATTCTCTACCAGGTTAACTCTAATTGCAGCCTTGCTCCAGAAGGACATTAACACAACTGGACAAAGTCCAGTGCCTTAATTGTAAAAGATGACTGGTTATGCTGAAGACAGAAACATCACTATACAACTCTTAATTCTTGCAATCAATCTGACAAAAAGCTGGCAACCTTTTGCTGGAGAGATCTGTCTACTAGTCTGGTTTGGTCTCTGTTACGTTAACAATCTGGCAAAATGTAGCCAAATGCTTTGATTTCCTGGTCACCCAAACACTCTTTTTTTCCTTGTTGCTTTGCCTTCTTGTTCTTTTCCTCTTAAGTAAACAGGTTCTTGTCAGAAAAGATGAGCATTTCAAAGGGAAATCTATGGAAACTGACACCTGCCAGCAGTGATGTTAAAAAAAAAAAGTCCAAATAAAATTATCTCTGCTTAGATTCACTGGTGCAAAAAGATAAGAATTGCCTACCTCTGCCTATCATAATATTGACTCTACATTAAGAGACTACATCTATGCTGAACAAGATATTACCAGGCTGTAATAGACTTTATTTAAACAAAGATCATTTTACTTGCTTAAAAAGATTAATGAAATTATGAAAGGAGAGAAAAGTTAAGGATTTAAAAGATCAAACATTTGATCTGTATCTCATATGATCAGGGAAGAGTCTAGGGAATAGAATGCATAAAGTTGAAATAAGGGTCAGTTTCTTCTTAGGGCTGTATCACATGCATGTTTTAAATCACAATTTTAGCAATAGCAATGCCAATCACATGACATGGCTTCTAACCTGTTGCTGCTGTGCCTCTGAAGCATTGCTAGGCATTGATGGGAAAACTCATCAATAAACAGCCAATCATGCTGCCAATCATTACTCCACCAGTGCAATAGTTGATCCCATGGCAGTCCTGATATTTGGTAGTCACATGGCATCATTCTCCTCTTTTCCCTCTCTCTCCCTCCCCCTTGCTATTCACATGCAGCCTGTTTACTCCCCCTCATATACTTTGTTCACTCTCTTTTATTAAATAGGTATTAAATTGCCTTTGGAAGAGATATTGGATTGTGAGTTGTTTGGCAGGAAAAAACCAAGATTCCTCCTAGTTTATCTACAAGTGTATAACACCACAAAATCTATGAGAATTCATTAACCTCAGAAAAATAGTTTCAGAAATCAAGTAGGGAAAAAAATCTATTTCCATATATACAATTTATCTTTTTTTAGTCAAATAATGATATGGTAATGGTGAAGTGAGGACTCAGGAATCCATGGATACAGCCAGTCAATCACAGATCATGGAATTTTGAAGGGGAAAGTATATGAGGAATACACACATACACACACACTACACACATGTGCATATGTCTGTCTGTCTGTCTGTCTGTCTGTCTGTCTCTGTCTGTGTGTACATATATATTGAAGTTTGTCTGAGAACGGGTTTGATAGAGTGAGTTAGGAATAGACTTAGGACCATGTAGAAATGGAGACAGGAACAGGGACAAGGGCTAGATTAAATCTTTAGAAAATTAGATAGGACCAATTAGTAAAAGAAGAATGGAGAAGCAATATCAATATCAATTAAATTTCTATACTGCTTATCAGTGCACTTAAGCACTCCCTAAGTGGTTTACAAAGTGTAAGCTAATTGCCCCCAACAATCTGGGTACTCATTTTAGCAACCTCAGAAGGATGCAAGCCTGACTTGAGCTTGAGCCCTTTTTTGCTGGTATTGAGCTCGCAACCTTACGGTTTGTGAGTGAGTGGCTGCAGTACAGGCATTTAACCACTGCACCACCAGTGCTCTGGTGATCTGAATAGAGTTTTGGGAACTGAAACTATGCAAAGAATTCAGAGAGAAATGCTATTTTGTTGGAAACTAAGGTGTTGTCATGTAGTTTGGATGAAACCAATGTAACACTAGATGTTTATTTGTTACAATAAATCGTCACTGTTTTTTTTTAAAAAAAAAACTTTCTGCAACTGTATTTGAATTGAACGTTAAACTGGCTATACTTTACCATACTGAACTCACTAATCAACATAACAGCTTGTCTAGTACAGGGGTCACCTGGAGGTCTGAGGACCAAATCCAGGCTAGGATCCTAAGGGAACAAGAACAAGGCAAATGATAGGAGCTCAATGGTTGGGACTGCAAGGCCAACCTGGAATAGGGTGCAGTCGGATTAATGAAATACAGTTGCTTATTTATTTTCATAGTTACATAAGAGTGTATTTTAAACCATTGTAAAAATATGAATATAACTGTTTTGGGCTGGGGGGAACTGTAGATAGTGCATTGTTTTAAAAAGAACTGTAAAGGTAAGATGCAATATAGTTCTATGCAATCCAGAAAAATTAAGCTAAATTTAATATTAGTCTCAACTGGAGTAGGCACATTAAAATGAATGGGATTTTATGTAAGTCACAACTTATGTAAGCTTCACTGATTTCAGTGGGCCTGCACTAACTGGGACTAACACTTAATTTAGTCAATTGAATTCAGTTGTCCCAGGGAGAAAGAAATGCATGTTATGTGTTGTACTTTGCAAAAAAAATAAATATCTTGCTTCTTCCTATTTTTCAATGCCAAACCCATTTCGATTAAATTCATTATGTAGGTGATTAAAAAGCCAATGAATATAGAGGAAATTTTGTTTATCACGTTTATTGGATAGTGGCCCAGGTTTATCTAAATCGTCAGTATTCTCTCCTTCCACTTCTTGCTCTGAAAGGAAGTCTCTAGTGCAGCTTTATCAGTCTGTGCAAAACCTGTGCAGAACAGGAAAGGCTATTTTTTAAACAAGTAAATGCTATAAAGGTTTGTGGAGTATCTGACAGCTGTGGTCAGTGATCAAGCAGAGCTGTCCCATGCAGGCAGAATGACTGATCGGTAGTTTACCATTGACAGGGAAAAAAGCCCTTGTGCACAGGATGATCTTCTCTATTCCAGAGTGATAGTGTGCAAACTTGTATTGACTGAGGGAGCATAAATGTTAACATCCACGGTAAGGGTGATAAGATATGCAGAGAAATGTACACTTTGAGCCTTAGGCACAAAAATGAGACATTTTAGCCCTGCAGAGTTCTGTTTTCATTGCAGAATATACATAGAACTAAACTACAAAGTAGGCATTTTATAAATTAGTGGTGAATTATAAGATTTACGCCATTTCAACTCACTATTTTGGTCAACCTTGCAGAGATTGCAATTCTTCAACTACCACATAGTGAACCTAATCCCTCACAGTACTCCCCACAAGGATGGCCTTAGCTGCTGTGCCCTGACTGCCATTATGCATTAGTCAAAAAAGTGCCTTACAACAATTATATATAGCTCACCCACAAGATTCTGGCCAATGTCTCAAACTTCTCCCTCTTGCTATGCTCAGGATTTCTTTTCAACAAGCTACAGATTTTTGCCATTGAAGTTTTTTTTTGGTCCCCAACAGTGTAACATATTGAAATGAGAAAAATAAGTTCCATTTCCCCCCCCCCCCCCCCCCCCCCCTTTTGGCCAATCATGATTTAGCAAAGCCAAACTGATGTACTCTGGCTGTCAGTAGATTGGCCTCAGTTGAGAGAACTGAACATTTAAATGCATGGGGTTTAGGAAATACTCTGTGTTAAAAAGAAGTAAAGTTGATTTTATTTCATAATAGTCCATCAGGACTAGCCTGGAAGAAGGAAGAGCCCTCTCTCCAATCCATCTGCCTTGGTCCAGGCCTCAGAGGGAGAGAAGAACCACTGGACCTCATCCCCTTTCCCTCCATCATTCCCTTCTCCTTTTGTTTCGTGTCTTTTAGATTGTAAGCCTGAGGGCAGAGAACTGTCTGATTAAAAATATTAATTGTAAGCTACCCTGAGAGCCATTAGGGCTGAAGGGCAGGATATAAATACCTAAATAAATAAATAAATAAATAAACACCTAAATAAATAAATAAATAAATAATTTTTAAAAAAATCTTACTTTTATTCTTTCGGACATTAAATTGCTGTGGGAGGATGCATTTTTGACTATGTAAGGAGTGAGTGGTATTTGAAGAACTGATTTTTCCCCCTATTAATATATGGGATTTGCAGCACAGTGTTTACTTATTTCTGAGTAAGCATGCAGAGGAAAGTTGACTTATAGGAACTTGCTAATATAAAAAAATGACAAATCATCAGTGTAATGCACCAACAGGATCCCAGCCAATCTGTATCTCAAAAAGCATGTCAAGGAGGGCATGCTTGGTCAGAAAGTACTGATTTCACATATATACTCATGGCATCAGAACAAGCAGTAGAGAATTAGGAAAGAGTTTTTGGAGTCATGGTGACAACTCAGTGAAGAAAGGTCAACTCAATGTGCACCAATTATGAAAAAGGAAAATTCCACACTGGAGATTATTGGCAGTGAGGCTGAAAATAAAATAGTTAGTATCATAATGTCTTCATGTAAATTTATGATGCAACTCTATTTGTAATGCTATATACACTTGTGGTCTCTTGTTTCTGAGGTACGGTACAGATTGCCCCTTTGGGGCAGTCTGCAGCCACCCTTTTATCTCTGGGTTGGGGGCAGGGCAGACTCACTGGCAGCCCTGCGGCCACAATCCAGAGTTTTTCCGGACCACGGAGAAGTGGAAAAATGCAGAAAAGGGGTGTCCTTGGGGATTACAGAAATGAGAAAAATTCAAGATGACCATTTTCCACCTTAAAGCTGGTTCCAAACAGGACAAACATTGAATTAAATGTTTTTATTTTCTTGGAAGGAAATCATGCATATTTCTGTGCTTTCTTCTAAATATAAAAATTTCCATTTATACCTTTGAAATGTGCACATTTTCTTCCATTGATAAAATTAAATATTTTTGCTGCGTGAATCAGATTGTGAGTTAATTACTACATTGCTCTCCAATCATAAATTCTATTTAAGTCCAGTCTAGAAGGTGTGAATCGGATAACTTCTGATCAAACCCAGAATTGAATAAATTTCTTCATCATCAATCATGTGAATTTACAGCCATTCAGTGCAGATGACACTGAATTAAAAGAACCAGTGGACTGACTTGGTATAAAGCACTTTCCACACAAACCCTGTTCTCAGCAGTCATGCTACTAAAAATACAATGGGAACATACCACTTTCAAGTTATCATTACACCTCCTCTAATTCATGCAACCAGGACTTTTGTCCCCATTGAGCATTCTTCCTTAATTCCACCTTCCTACCTTATGCCCTACCTAGTATGCCTTTAGGTTTTTTTTTTAAAATTACCCCCCCCCACTTTTGTGCAATTCCACAGCTCTTCCACCATGATTGATATCAAAAGAAAGAAAGAAAAAATAGAATAAAAAAAATTAAAGGAACTAAAAGTAATCTGGAATAACAAGGGGGAGGGGGACAGGGGGCGTAATCATGCAATTGCCCTGGGACTGACGTTTTGTACCTGGAAGCATGTGTGTTTGCTAGGTCATTGATCCATCAATGAAAAGGAATGAATCAGTGATGGCACAGCTATAGATTGGATGTGTCATCATACGATGTGTATTGCCAGTGCTGCTTCTTTCCAGGTGTAATCAGAGTTTAAAAACTGTGTGTAGAAATATCCTTATATTTTCTTACCTGCTACTGATGTAAAACATCATATGATATAAAAAGCAAGGTGGAATTACTAATCCTTTGCAAGTCTTCTTTAACTTTCTTTTTAACTTCTAGTTTTATTTATGAATATGTCACCAAAAGCTTTGCTCCAGATATGCCTTAATCTATTGACTGAATGTGCCTGGCCAATTTAAGCATGAATTATTGATTGAATGAATAAATGAATAAATGCAGTGTGTTATATCCATGTCTTTATGTTCATGAGTGGTGTATTGAAAGGCTAGTTTCCCAATAGAAAGCTATCCAATTTTCCAAAGAATAGCAGTTGTATAGTTCAACACGAAACCATTATTATCCTGTGTCCTAGATATTCACAGACATCCCTTCTTTTGTTCATTTCTATTTCCAGTATTTCCAGTAGACTTGCCCACAAAGTATTTTACAAGAGCATTTCAGAAGTTATAGAAATCTGAAACTTAAATTTTCAAACTGATTTCTAGTCTATTTAGTATAGGAACAAGAAAGCACACACACACATGCACACTATTTTCCATTTTACTACCATCATTTTCAAAGAATAGGAATATATATATATATATATATGTGTGTGTGTGTGTGTGTGTGTGTGTGTGTGTATACACGCACACATTGTAATGCTCTTGCCCTGGGGGTAGGTGTGCAGGGCAAATCATAGAACTGTTCAAATAGTAAATCTTGTTTTGCATTCTAGCAAGCATAAAAAGGAGACTGAAGCAAGGAAACAGACATCAGCTTAGATTAGCTCAACGTAAATGAATGAAAGAAAGAAAGCTGAAAATTGGTCGCCGAGTTGATTTCACTCCATGTTTATGTTAATAGGGTATTTGACTTTTGAATGCTTCATAAACCTTGTTATGTTCAGTGCTATTTGAGGTAGTAAAACAGCTGGAACTCTGCCAGGAGCTTTAATTGGAATCAGCTTAGCTGGGGCTGACAAGGTTTCCTAGTGTTTAGTCTCAAACTTATTATAAAAATGCAAAATTGTGTGCTATTTATTTCCCAAGCCTCTTTTGTGGGTGCCCATAAAGGTAAGGCATAACTGTGTGTCAGAAAAAAAGAATAACCTCCCACCCCCATATGCCTTGGTCCAGTGCTTTGACAATGAAGGTATGGCCATTGGCTCTCATAATTAGCCCCCCCTGCCCTTTTTGGTTCTCTTTTAGATGTTGCAAAGATGGATAGGAAGCTCAGGTGTTTTTATTGTTCACATCATGGCCATTGGCTATTCAGACTTCAAATATTCCTCTGTCTGTGTTAATCATAGGCAGCAAAACTGTGTCATCATTGAGACTCCTAATGACCAACTTCTAGTGTTGCTCTTGGAGATGTATAATAGATTCATTTATTTAACACACACACACACACACACACACACACACACAGAGAGAGAGAGAGAGAGAGAGAGAGAGAGACTCTCAGTCCATCAGGGCCCCCAAAATGATGCACAATGTATTTTTTAAAAAACCAATACATTAATAAAGGTTAAAACACATAAATAAAAGCTGTGTTAACTAAACAGTTAACATAACTGGAGCAGTTTTAAGTTCCAAAGGATATATGCAATGGCAGTCTTAGCTGCCTGATGGAAGCTTAAGAAGAACTTCCTTTAGTAGAGTGTTTCAGAGTCAGGGGTGCTGCTACAAAGAAAGCCCTGTCAGGTATACACACCTGTCTAGCCTCGCTTGGGATTGACACATGCATCATGGGCCCCGCTGGGAATCTCATATTTTGGGTATGCTCATATGAGAGGAGACATATTTCATATATCTTGACCCCAAGCCTTTTTAGGTATGACGCATAACAATTCAGTGTTCTGAAAAGGATACAGAAAGAATACCAAACACTAGAAATATTTTTACAAGGGATAAGTGACAGTTCAAGTAACCTTCTTGCTGCTCTTTGGTCAGTCTTTTATATTGTATTAAGGGTGCCTTTATAGCTTTATTTATGTCATGACAGAATAATCACATGATGACCCCTGATCAATTTTTGTGGTAATACATTTTTCTAAATTACCCACCACCATCACCATCACCACATTCTCCACTTACTCACACACTGACCCCAATCCAACTGTTAATCTCAACTAGACCACCCCCATTTTAGCAAAGAGATCTATGTAAATTATGATTCAATAGCTCTCTATCCTTTGATGTTGTTGTTAACTGCCCTCGAGTCAGCTCCAACTCATGGTGGCTCTGTGGATGAGAGATCTCCAAGCTGCCCTGTCCTCAACTGCTCCATTCAGGTCCTGTAAATTCAGGCCTGTGACCTCCTGGATTGAGTCTATCCATCTGGCATGGGGGTCTTCCTCTTTTTCTTTCTTTTCTAATGAGTTGTGCTTTCTCATGACATAACTGAAGTATGATAGCCTCAGTTTTGTCATCTTCCAGGGTGAATACATGCTTGACCTGTTCTAGGACCCATTTGTTTGTCTTATTAACCATCCATGGTATTCTCAGTACTCTCTTCCAGCACCACAATTCAAATGATTTCATTTTCTTCCAGTCAAGTTTCTTCACTATCCAGCTCTCATATTCATGTATGGTGGTGGGGAATACCATGGACTGGACAATTCCAACTTTATTGTACAGTTTTATATTGTTAGAATCTTAATTTGTTTTTTCTACCCTGCCCTACCTCTACCCTAGCTGGGACTGATAATAGAGTTTAGCCCCATTATCTGTAGTTCTGCTTTCCCTGATATTCAACACTCAGATTTTTTCTTCCAGACCTCTAGAAGAGGTAATACAAAGGATTGTGCAATAGCATATACATTCCTTTGCTACCATTGCCCTGTGACTGTTTCTGATCACATAGTTTTTGCACAGCCTGGAAAAAACTACCACAAGGTCCTCAGTTCCCAGTACTGCTGCCAAAGACTGTTCCTGAGCTTTACTTCTTTAACAGAAACACTGGTACCAGAAGTAAAAATAACATGGAAAGAATAGTGATACGTTCTGACATCACATAAAAAGAACAGCAGTTCCACAGGTTATAGCAAACATTTTATTCAGAACAAACATTATGCACATGTGAAATGAAACAACTAGGTCAGGTACGCCTTGCATAAGTAAACAAAAATGTTTTGAATCTTCTAAAGACCACTGGTAAGCTTTTTCCAAAATGTATCCTGGGATGATTTGATTCTTTTGACAGCCTTCATATTTCTTATGCTTGCCAGTGTGATGGTGAAACCTAAAGATCTATGCCTTTTCATCAAGTTATGGCAGCTGGTGAGGCAGGCTAACCTGCTATCCCCCTTTCTTTCTGTTTTCCTCTTTGCACATGCTCAGAAAGTGATTCGGGAAGCAGCTATTTACCTTGCCTGTTGAGCATAAACACACACAGCTATGGAAGGATCATTAGAGCCTTCTCACACCACACTGTTATGGTATTATATTCTACATATCTGTCATGACAACATTCTGTGGAATGCTGGGATTTGCAGTGTAGGGAGGAGCATCTAAAATTCTCAGCCAAAGAGCTCTTGGCCCCATAAACTACAAATCCCAGAATTCCACTAGATGGTGCCATGGCAGTTAAAGCTGAATATAGTGCTATCACAGTGTAGTGTAATAAGGATCCTACCATAGAATCCCGTTATTTCCCAGGTCATGCTTTATTGCATTTTTTGCTGCAGCCATGTTGCTGCAACCCAGCCCTCCTTCACCATCTTTTCAGTGCCAATCTGTAACAATAATAACAACAACAATGAACACACACAAAATGTCCAGCTAGACAGAAGATAAGAAAAGGGAAGGGCTGGACTGGGCTTTTGTAAAAAGACTTTGCATAAAGGAGCTTTATCAGAGGACTTGTTAATGGAGGTACGCCTGCGATATGAAACTCACACGCATGCTCCCGACCAATAATTTCAGCACAGGTTTTATTTTAATTTATAGAAATCTGAGCATATAAGAACAAGATGTGTGTGTTTGTGTGCATATTGGGGGTGTTGAGCAGTCTCTTTTTACAGCCAGTCTTGGTTCCCATGGAGAAATTGAGTTGGGGGAGTGTGTTTGTACATTTTACTTTTAAAAAACTGCTTTTTTGTGCAAAATGTTAGTGTGTGTGTGTGTGTGTGTGTGTGTGTGCCAATTATTTTTTCCAGAGATGCTACAAATGCAAAAACTAATGGAAAAATTCATAAAAACTCTCATAATCTTGCTCATAATATACTCTGGCATTTGAGAATTTAAAAAAAGAAGATTTACATCCCAAACTTGGGATCATTAAATGATCAAGGAATGAATCTAGGACCTAATGCACAGAAAGTATGTATTTGAAAAATAAGATCTTAATATTTTAATTTCCTTAGAAACTGCTTTAGTTTTTTTCTTCATTTGAATGAAAGTGAACTATACTATCCAGGAATCTCCTTTAACAGCTTAAATTGTGTTTTGTTTTTTTTAAAGAAAAAGATACCTTTCATTTATTTCCCAGCATCAGTATGAGAAATGTCAGAAAAACCTCTGGCCTCTGAACCGGTGTGAAAGCAGATGGCAGCACATTCTGACTGTCTGGGAAGAGCAAAAGAAGCTCTCAATAATTAATGTTATCATTCTGGCTAGGGTTAAATTCCGGGTCCCAAGGAATGAAGAACTGTGGAGTAGGTTAAGGACTGGAAATCTTCCTGGGAGGAGGTCAGGTATTTAGTCAAACATTCTTAGAGTCAGCTGCATGGACCCTAGTAAGATTTCCTTGGAAGTAAAATTGGATAGGATTGGAGTTTACGGAGTGAAGATGCCAGACATTGGACAACTAAAGAAAGGAACTAAGAAAGCAATTCAGTCTTACTCATGCACCATGTATGGCAAAAGAAACAGGTGTGTGTGAAGATTTGGTAAATATTAGTCACAGCCCATATGAGAATCTGGTTGTTATTATTTATAATGCTGAAACTGGGAATACAAAGATGCTGGAAAGTTACTTTAAAAGTAATTAGTTAAAAGACCCCAAGTTATCATTATAATTAGACATTTTTAAAGATTAATTCATTGCATTCCTTATTTCCCAAAAGTAACTATCATATTTGATTTTCAGTCATTTAAAAAAAAAAAAACTCCAAACATTTGAACACTACAAGCTGCTAGCCTTCTCCTAATGTCCACCCCAGCAATGATCTCAACCAAAGAAAAGACAAAGCAAAAGCCAGCATTTGGACTGTGTGCCATTGCCCTCTACCATTTGTGTGTGGCACCTTCTGTTTTAATCTGTTATTTTTGGGGAAAAATAGATTATACATTTGATGGATCGAAAGCATAAATTCTTCAAAAATAAAAGTTAGTGTGGTGTAGTGGTTTGAGTGTTGGAGTAGGACACTGGGAGACCTGGGCTTGAATTCCCACTTGGCCATGGAAATCCACTGGGCCACTTTGAGCAAGTCACACTCTCTTAACCTCTGAGGAAGGCAATGGCAACCCCTCTCTGAACAAGTCTTGCCAAGAAAACCCCATTATTCAGTTCACCTCAGGGTTACCATAAGTTGGAAATGACTTGAAGGAACACAACAACAATTGGTTTTATTACAAGGACTACTCAAGGCACACTTCTGACTTCAGCAGAACTCTATTGTCTTGGTGGTATGAAATATACAAAATGTACAGCCAGTGTAAGAAATCTGGGCAGATGTGGTAAACATACTGTCTACAGACTCAGGCCCTGAACAGACTGGTAATAAACGCTGGCATCAGGGCAGAGTGGAGGTGTGGTGACACAACTCCGTCTCCATGCCAGCATGACACTGCACACCTTAACACATGGTGGAAGGCATCATAGTGCTCCCTTGGCACCATGTGTACACACGCTGCACCAAAGGAATGCTGAAAAGCCACAGTGCTGGTGGCTATGGCGCCCTTTCCATTGCGCAAAAAGGAGACACTTTTTATGGCTCCTTTTTGCACTGA
>NC_056525.1:187761501-187813573 GCF_019175285.1 Sceloporus undulatus | reverse complement strand
GAAAGGCCAGATTGGGGCTGCGGCATGTGGTTGCCTTGATCCGGCTAGGAAAGGGTTGGTGTGCCCCTCAAATGGACAACTGCAGACTCAGTGAATAAGAGATGTGTAATGATGGTCCTCTTCATCATGACTGGAAACTTAGGTCCAAAATACACTGCAGAAATAATTCAGTTTGAGACCTCTTCAACTGCCCCAGCTCAATGATAGGGAATTCTGGGATGCAGTTTTTGTGAGACATTTAGCCTTTTCTATCACAGATCTCTGGTGCCACAATAAAATACAATTCCCAGGATTCCCTAGCACTGAGCCAGGACACTTAAATTAGTCTTAAACTGGATTATTTCTGCAGTGTGTTTTGGACCTCAGAAGCAATTTCTTTAGGATTAAGATGACACTGGGTTGAAAATCTGGCCTATTGTGAAGTCTGTATTGGACATATTTCTGTACAGTGCGTCCTCGCCTTACGCGGGGGGTCCATTCCGTATCCCGCCGCGTAAGGCGAATTTCGCCTACGCTCGAGCGGCTTGTGCGCGGCGGTGTGGCGGCGCAGGCTCGCGCACCCATTCAATTGAATGGGACGCGCTGCCCTTTCCGCCCCGCGCGCGCGCCGCAGCTTGAGCGCATACACTCAAGTCTGCGTATGGCGTGCCCTGTATGGCACGGGCGCACTGTATATTGCTTTTCTTTTCAAAGGTATGTTATACTAAGAGGCCAGCCCATCTTTTGGACAGATGGAGCATGAGTTTCTAAAATTGACTTAAAAGGAATATGTAATTTCTGAAGCAGGAAATAGCAGGGTAAGTAAACAATGGGTGGCATAATAGAAAACAATGGAACAGCAAAGACAGGAAACAATTCCACCTGAGCTTATTCCACCAAACTTATGTATGTGATATGAGCTTGTATGTAGTAGCAGGTAGGATTCACAGTTCACAGACAGTGGAAACAGCCTCTCTATGTGAGACAGTAGCATGGGGTATGATAAAAAAACTTTCTTGTTCACAAGAAATTTGTTTTTACCCTTAAACATATGACTTATTGCACCATTGGTTCATCTGCAAAAGCACACAGCCATGGAATGTTTTCCCCCCTTAACTACAAATCACTAAATCTCTAAGGCTTTTCTTTCACATATTTCCTCTGTAACAATTTTCCTTTTTAAACACACAATCTGCACCAACCTCCCCAGCTTGGTAATAATAATAATAACAATGATATTTATTTATATCCTGCCTCTAAAGTACATCTTTCAGATACTTTAGATTAGGTCCCCAATCTTTCCCAAAATGGTCATGATGGGAGTTGTAGACAAGGGAAGGCTAATCTATGGGATGAATTCCAGAACATTCCCTATTGAAATGAATGGGCACTATATATGAGCATAACAGTGCATAACAGGGTATTTATTTATTAGAACTGGAGCAGGAGAATTTTCTTATATATCTTGCCCTGCTTTCCTTGGTGTCCTTATCTTGGTTCTGATTTCTGTGAAATCCAGGTAAAAAACACTGTTATCTGAATGTGTTGGAATTTGATTGCATATTTTTTCCTTCCATTAAAAAATAGTAATAAAAATTTGTTTTGACTGTGCTGATAAACAAATACTAAATTCAGCATTTAAAGTCTTGTTTGATTTACCATTCTCCTCTGATGCTTGCAACCAAGTGCCGCATTTATTAGGTTCTTCTTTGATGGGAACAACTATAACATAAACCTAGGAGTTTCAGGTTTTATTTTATTATACTCTTACACTTTAGGGCCTGTGCTGTATAA
This sequence comes from Sceloporus undulatus, assembly GCF_019175285.1. NCBI lineage: Eukaryota > Metazoa > Chordata > Lepidosauria > Squamata > Phrynosomatidae > Sceloporus > Sceloporus undulatus. The sequence continues at coordinate 187,811,800 of NC_056525.1, read as the reverse complement.
GACACTCTGATTTTCTACTTACTTGATAAAAGAAATGCATTTGCTTTAAGATGTATTCCTGCATTTTACATTTACTGGATTTAAGCTACCTGGAACTCCTAAAGAGGAAAACATAAATTGAAGTACTGAACAAGGTCATATTGCTGGCAGACTTACCAAATCCAAAACACGGGGATAACTTACATTACCATGAAAATAACAGCCATTTTAGCGTAAAACAAGGCACTATTTTGTTAGCTATTTTCTCACTTCTATTTTATTTGCCTTTTACTCCCTTTATATACTAAACAACAAGACCTAGCATTTCAGGGACAGCAAGTGTCACAATGCTATAACCAGCAGTGGCTGATGGCTTCTGTATAAGTGAGGTGGTGAATTTGTTTTAGGTTTGATTCTCAACCATCCAAGGTATGGTCCTTTACAAATATTGTTTTTGGAGCAGTGGTGGTGGTGTATTATTTCCAGTGTATAGCAACTTTAAGGTGAACCTATAACAGGGTTGAGGTTGAAAGTGTGCAACTTGCCCAAGGTCACTCAGTGGGTTTGCATGGCTGAGTGGGGATTCAAATACCGGTTTCCACAGTTGTAGTCCAGTGTTCAAATCACTATGCCATGCTGGCTCATTAGCTTTCTTCCATAGAGTTTTTTTTATTAAAATAGATCTGTCAGGTCTTTTTGAGATTGTTTTTCTCGAGGCTGGACATGTGAGTTCTCACAGTGCAGCTCTTTGGGTTTTGACAGGTCTTGCCATTGCTTCCATGACCACTCATTCCAGTCTTTTAAGAGGCTGTACTGATGCACACTGGGACTCTTCAAGTTTAACCCCCCCCCCCAAAAGAGACAAACAAACAAAACAAAACCTGGGGCATGGGTTGAGGAAGTGCTCTTAGGATTTGAAGGGCAAATTGTTCTCCTCTGAATTATTTTTTTAAAAGGGTTACAGAATTATAGTGCAAAAGTAACTAAGAAAGAAAGAAAAAGAAAGATGATGAGAAGGGAACATATTGTTCAAATATGTCTCATAATGAAAAAGGACTTGAAGGTACAGCTGATGACAGGAATTTCTAAAAAAAGGTCTGAGACAACAGAAACTAACACACAGACAAAATACAATACATAACAAATTACTATGATACAATACAAGATTAAATAAAAAGGGGTTACAAGACTGACTTCCCACTTGCCAGTCATTGGTTATAATTGAATAATTTTGCTTCCTCTCTAGCATTACTTTGCATACGTATACATATAAATCCATTCTACTACTTTGTTAACATCTATTTCTCAAGTAATCACATGTATGTGTGTGTACATGCCTTCAAGACGCCTGTTAACTTATAACAAGACATGAATTGCATCAGATTTACTTAGGCAAGGAACACCTAGAGGTGTTTTTGCCAATTCCTTCCTATGAAATGTAGCCTACAGTATCTGATATTAGTGGTCTTCCACAGAAGCACTAGCCAGAGCTGACCCTGCTTAGCTTCCAGCATAAGATAGGATCTGGTGCCTTTAAGGTAATACCTCATATAATTACTCCAATATCAGTCCTAGCATTATTCACTAAATCTAGATTCATTTACAACTACATGAATAATCTATTATTTAACTTCCAACTAAATAAAACATATAATTTAACCAGCCACTCTTCCCTGAACCCAAAAAGTATTATCCTTACTTTTCTATAAACAACACAACCTTAAAAACTATCATTATGCACTAACTTACATCTATAGTTTATCTCTACTTTCCATCAAAGGTAAGAGTCTAATTTATTCTCTGTGTGACAAGATAATCTTAATTCTATATTTCTATCTTAAAATGTGAATAGTTTATCACTGTATTGTATTTTTAAATTAATATAAGCCACCTTGAATTCTATGTGGGAGAAAAACAGGATATTAAACAAACAAACCATAAATGGAATAGATGGATCGAGCTGGGAAATAATTGTGTACTATTGTGTACTGAGATTGTTTTCTCAATAGAAATTATTTTTGTAAAAAAATTGGAGAAACATTTATTTGTGAACCATATCATCTTCAGCACCCATGCAGTGCTCTGGAACATGCATTACATAAACCATTAACAGCTGCAATATAGTCTGCAGAAGGGAAAACCAACAATCTCAAAGAAATAGCTTCACTGGAGATTTTCATGTAAACAAAAAAATTGGTAAAATTCTAATTTAGAAAGATTAATTTGAGACTTTTTCCAGATGCATGTCTTAGTTTAGTGATGAAGAAAAGAAAAGGAACCTCCAGATGGTGGTTTTTCACGTAATACTTGAACACTTGCTACTTTTTCCATTGTGTACAGATATTCATTACTATCTCAAACTAATGCTTTTGTTGCAGAGAAATCTTATTTTAGCCATACCCACATGCCCTTTTATGGTGAGAATATGTTGTTATCAATGTAGTGTTAACATTTATATTTATTTATACTTGTATAGTCTTTATATACCACCTTTCCACCAATGTCTGCTGTAGAACAGTATAAAATAATATAACTAAGAACATAAAAATGAGACTGTTTTGCAGCATCAAACAACAGTAAATCCAGTTTTAAAAGCTAGATAAAAGTGTGAGTGTGCAGTCTTAGATCTGAAGGGATGCCACAATTTGCATTCAATATAGGGCTTATATGTAGGCCCCAAACATTGACTCTTCAGAGACAGTTCACTCCTGTAGATCTAAGAAAAAAGAGAAGTTTATAATGAAACAGCTTGCTCTCTGATAAGCTTAAGGCTTTAAAGCAGTAGTGGTTAGTGGGTTTCATGACAGTGGGATGGTGAATCTACTCCAGGGATAGTTAGTGCAATCTTTAAAGGAGCAGTCTAAAAGCTAAAGCTACTTTGGTATAGCCTTCAGCACCTTGGATAGTTCATTTCAAGTCCAGCCTAAAACCTAACTTGTATTCTTTGCATCACTGGCATGGAAACCACCAGCTGCCAGGGCTTATAGAGCTTATAACTGACAGCATGAATTGAGTTTAGAAGACAGTGGGCAACCAGTACAGATCTTTTTAAGTCCAAAATGCTTAATTGCTTTTAGTCATAGGTCATTGCAAACACAGACCTCTCAATATTGGAGTGATAAGATCATGATATTTTGTAGCATTTAGCAGCCTAGCTGCCACATTTTACATCAATTGAATCTTCCAGGTGTTCTTCAGGGGAAGCTCTGCATAGGCCCTTCACAGGATAGCCCTACAGAAGCTCTTTGACTGCAGTATTCATGTCCCACCAAGCATCCCTGCATCCTGTTATACATCTTTTTGCACTAAACATAAGAAATAGTCTAGAAGTATCCTGGTTTACTGTGATAAGTGAAAAGATAAAAAAACTGGAGAGTATCCAATGAAATCCACAAAAGAAAAATGAGACTTAAAATGGTCTTTTATTAGCAAAAAGCTCAATGCATTTCAGCCAATGGATACTCTTAAAGCCTTCAGGGTGCCACTCAGGAATTGATGAAGCTAGAACTCCAAAACTATCAGCTGGCAGAATGAAAACCAGTAAATGTCTGTAAATAGGATCAGAGGCTTCTGCAGTTTAAATTTTAATTTCCATGATTCTATCCTATGAAATTCTAGACTCTGTAGTTTGCTGAAGCACTAGAGACCTCTGGCTGAGAATTCTAAATACCCCTCCCTAAACTTCCAGTCCCAGGATTCAATAGAATGGAAACATTGCAGTTACAATGGAATAACAGTACCATAATTCTGTAGGGTGAATGGGTTCGATGTTGAAGCTTTCCCCAAAGTTATCATAGTTTCCCCCTTTATCTAATTCTGCCAGTTTCAAACTGTGAAGAGGAATGAGCATTTTTCACACTGGCAATTATTAAAAAATATTTTATATTCCACAATGTTACAATGAGAACTGTTGTCACTGTCTGACATCTATATCTTTTGATAATCTTATCTCTTGAATTTTTTCTGGCAAGAAAAGTAGAAAGAAAAGGTGAGATAACTTTTAAAAAATATTCTGACATAATTTGTCATCATTCTCTATAACTTTAGTCATAAAATTTTTAACATACTGAACATAGCTGCTTTGTTTTTTGTTTTTTGCAGTTGTGGTGGGGAAAATGACCCTGACCTAAAGCATTGTAAGAAAGATGAAGCAGGAAGGTGCCGCAGATGAGCATTCTGCCCCTGGCCCCTCAGTGTCTAGGAATGCATCTACAATGGCCACTCAATCTGGGTTCAGTCCAGAGCATTATGCTCCAGATTGGCCCCAGCCTGAATATGAAGATAACCAGATGCACTGGGCTGAATCTGGTGTGATGGTGCATCATTGTGCACATGGGGCAGCCAGGCAACACCACATCAGCCCTGTTGACTTGTCTCTGGTGCCGCCACTGCAGCCTTGCCAGCCAAGCAGCTCCTTGCAGGAGCCTGGCTGGCACAGTCACTTCTGCTCTACTCCCTTATTGTTGATCTCATGGGCACCCCATTCTGACCTTGGCAAAAGCAAAGGCACCAGCCAGGGTCTCTCATGGAACTGCTTGGCCAGTGTAGGTGCAGCAAGGGCAGCCTATTTTTGGAGCTGCCACCACTGCTTCCTTGCAGGCAGGAGCTCCATGTAATGCCTGCCCATTATACTGCCACTGTGGCTGAGGACAGAAACAGGACTCCTTGTTGATCACATGTCTGGGAGCCTGTTTCTGACCAGCAGAAGCAACGGTGCACTAGACTGGTTTTACACAGAGCTCTTGCCCGTGAAGAGATGGCAGCGGGGCCTCCAAGAACAGGCCATCATTTTTCTCTGTGCTGCTCAGCATGAAGAAAGGGGGTGGGATGGCTATTGGCATGTAGACAATGGATCAGGCTGAACTGGGCTTAATAGAGCTATCCACAGACCAAAAGAACCTGAAGTCGCTCTGGGGTTTCTGGGAAGTGTTGGACTTTCCCCCAACTTTGCATAGTTTGGAGCAAAGTCAGGTAAAGGGCCAGAAACTGCAGTATCTTCCAGGAAGTATCCATACACCGTGTGGACTGCCAGAGCCAGCTTTGAAGTGATTTTGGCATCCTTCCCCCCCCCCCCCCCCGGTATAGACAATACCCTAGAAAGGCCCTTAACTTTAGTGTAAGGCTTTAAAATTATTCCTGAAGAGAAAAATCAACTAAGAAGCACCAGAACCACCCAGTCAGAACTAATCTCTTGTAAACCAGCATCATTTATGTCTTTACAGAATAAGCAATGGGAGTCAATGAGATGATAAGCAACAGGAGTCAATGAGATGATGTTTTCATGCAAATGTATTCACTAGTAAAAAATGAGGAAAGAGAAATAGTCCACAAACATGATATATATTAGGAGAATAGTTTCTAAGCCACAGCACATTTTTCAAAGTTTTCTTCTGTTGCCAAAAGCTTTTTACATTTGCTTTAAACTCATGCAGCCAAATTACACCATTTTCACATGTGATTATTTTTTCTATTTCTCAGTTTCCTCCTCATGGCCCTTCCCTGAGTATTATCTTGTGGCACACCCAAGATAATATACTGGATCAAGACAGAAGCACTACCAAAAAAGAAGAAAAAAAATAGAGAAAACATCAAGCATTCTACTTCACCATTTTAAAAGACTTTGATGCTACTTTTGGCCAATATATATATATATACATACACACACACACACACACACACACACACACACACACACACACATAGAGTAGAAGGTAGAGGTAGGAGGGAAGCAAGAGAATACATCAAAATAAACTCTAAAGAAGAAGAAAGTTATTGACATAACTGCTTTAAATTATTGATAGTGAAAGCTGTGATATCCTAAAACACAGGACGTATGGCAATCTGGTAGTACAGGTGGAAATTTCATCTTCACTGAACAAACCCTCCCACTGTTTACTAGGAAAAACTCACTCCCTGCTGTTTCCCTATTAGTCTCGGAAGGAAGACTACATAGGTCACCAACAGCCTGTATTTATGGTTTGAATTATGTACTATGATATAAGGCCAAACATCAAGGGTGTTGCACACTGAGAATGCTAGTTATAGTCAAGATGGATGTTCATGCAGAATTATCCTTTTTGGAGAAAATAGAAGGATACAAATTAGCCAAAGTTAACTTCTATGGATATCAGTGAGAACATTACCATGGAACTTTAAATGTGTGTAAGTTTGCCAAGATATTGCCTTTGGTTTCTCTTCTATTAATCTATGTTGCTACAGTTTCATATAACATTCAATTGCCTGTGATAATTCACTCAAGTAATTATTTTTATTACTTAGAATACACACAGAGACACTGACACAGACACAGACACACACACAAAGAGGCACACACAAAGTGTTTAAAACTGATTTTTGAAAATAATTATTTTTGTGTGTTTCAATTTCTACCCTTTGCTCCATATTAAACATTGAATATTTGCATTCAGTTCTTTTTTCTTTTTCATTTTAGCAACAGAATATGATATTTTATGATAGAGGGGAAAACATGGAGTAAAAACAACACATGGCATTACCTTTATTACAAAACAGTCAGAGGCAATCCTTAGCACAGGTAGCAACATCTTATTTCTAACTAGAGGATAGTTTCTTACTTTTTTAAAATTCCAATATGCATCGCAGGAAAATGAAACAAAACAAGTTGATTGTGCAGACCTCTAAAAATGTCTCTCTAAACTGAAAGGGCAACACAAGTAAGTGCAATGTGATGCACATTAAGGAAATTTCTTTATTAATTTTCAGATTTCATATATATTCTGATGGGCTTTAAATTGGCTTTAACCACCCAAGAAAGAGATTTGGGGTCATTGCAGGAAAGGACATGGAAAATGTCAGCGCAAAATGATGCAGCAATAAATTCACTGATAGGATTTATTAGGAAAGAGATTGAAAATAGAACAGTAAGTATCAGTACGACAGTATATAAATCCATGGTATGCCCTCATTTTTTTAATTGTGGGAGTTCTGTTACCCTAACTCAACAAGGACACAGTATAGTTGGTAACCATAGCAAATGGTTACATGGGGGGATACATTCATCAGGGGTTAAGGAGTGTTAAGGGGTGTTTTCCTCTCTAAATGAAGACTTGAGTAAATAGTGCTTTTTCGTCTAGAAAAGAGAAGACAAAGGTGAATGGAATAAAGGTGATAACAACGGACAGCCAGAGATTTTTTGGGGGGTTTGGGGGATGACTTCATCAAAATACCAATAAAGGAGCCAATGGCATTGGACAGTAAGATGATTGGTTCCTGAGTTTACAAAGAAGAATAAGAGAAATCTGTGAAGTTCAAAATTGGAACTACCTACATAAAAAAGCTTACTGTTGCACATAAAGAAAACAAAAATAATGACCATGGAGAATCTATACAAATTCAGCATAGACAATGAAAAAAATAGAAATAGTAAGAGTTGTTATATCTGGGATCAAACATTGATAGACATGGGGATTGCAGCCAGGAAATCAGAAGAAGATTAAGAATGGGGAGGGCAGCTATGAAAGAACTAGAAAAGATTCTAAAATGCAAAGATATACAACTGAGCATAAAAGTTAGAGTCATACTAGACATCGTATTCCTTATTACCGTGTATAGATGTGAGAGCTGGACAGTTAAGAAAGATGATAGGAAGAAAATCAATTCATTTGAGATGTGGTGCTGGAGAAGAGTGTTGATGATCCCATGGACAACCTAAAAGACAAATAAATGGGCCCTAGAGCAGACCAAGCCAGAAATTTCTCTGGAAGCCAAGATGACAAAACCTAGGTTGTTGTACTTTGGACACATCATGAGAAGGCACATCTCACTGGAAAATAGGAGAGGTGGTGGGGAAATAGAAAGACGGGAAGACTGCATGCTAGATGTATGGACTCTATTAAGGAGGTCACGGATATGAGTGAACAGGAACTAAGCAGAGCAGTGGAGAATAGGGAGTCTTGGAGGTATCTCATCCACAGGGTCACCATGGGTTGAGACTGACATGAGGGCAGTTAACAATAACAACAACAAATATAAATAAACATACATGCCTAAACTTTATTATGGCAGTAAACCAGCCTCTACAATTATAAAGTAAACAAGTGCAAATGGCAGGTATATGTGTGCAATTATAAAAGAATAACTGCCTTGGATGGGGATATTTATTTCCGTTTACTAGTTCTGGTATGGTTTATGAAAGTTTCAGCAGTTGATTCAGAGCAGAGCACACCAAAACACTAAATTTTGCCACCCTGAAAGTAATTTCATTAATGGAGTCTGAAGGAAGAAGGGTAAAAGAGAGAGTAAAAATTATTAGAATTGTCTGGAAATTGAAGTAATATATAAAGAATGGATGTCCTTGTAGTAAATTTATAGCGCTTTATAAATAAAGGTTAATAATGGCGGGTTACAGACCGCCATTAGGGACGTCCTGAGGACGTCCCAGTTTGAAAAAGGGGCGTCTCTTCCAGACGCCCCTAACCCTATCACAGACAGAGTCCATGACAAATGGCGGCGGCCATTCCACACGGCTGCCGCCATATTGACGTAGCAGACGCTGTACGTCCGCACGTCGTACCTCGGAAGTGACACCGCGAGTGCGTGACTAGCGCCTTATGCCATCTCTTCTGGAGCCCAGGAAGGAGCGCGATTTCCGCACTCCTTCCTCGGAGCATCCGGGAGCCGCGCGGTTTGGCCGCTGCAGTTCCCGGACGCTGAAAGCGGAGGCAGAGCCAGAGTGCCGCAATCCGGCGGTCTGTAACGCGCCAATAATAATAATATAGACAATATAATACTACATGCTCAACTATTTCAGCCATGCCTGATTGACAAGGACAGACATAGAATCATAGAATCATAGAGTTGGAACACTAGGGCCATCCAGTCCAACCCCCTGCCATGCAGGAAATCCAAATCAAAGCATCCCTGACAGATGGCCATCCAGCCTCTGTTTAAAGACCTCCAAGGAAGGAGACTCTATCACATGTTGGAGAATACCCAAGTATTTCTTCTTTAAAAGAGCTGATAGTACAGCATTAAAATGAGAGAAGCTGAAAGCTCCATGGTATTTAGAGACCCCTAGGGCATAAAGATAATAGGCCAGAACAAAGGTTTTGCTATAATTCCCAGTTGCTGGGTAGTTCAAAATCCATAAATGGAGATTTAGTCTGATCCAAAGCAATTGTGTCTTGTATCTTGATGAAGAAGGCCTAAAATGTGTTTGTGTTAAAAGGAAACTTAATAGCAGAGCTGAGAAATATAGAGAAACTCACTAAGTAGTATCTTTCAGTGGTGTGTGTGACCTTAGGTAACAATTCCAACTTATTGTATGATGCATACTGTTCTTTAAAATTAATTGCATCTTAGGGTGTCAAATTTTCACTTTCAACTTTTTAAGTTAACTGTATCTTCCCACAAATATGTACAAATGACAGAAAGGGCTTTTTAAAAAGCACACATCACATGTTCATTGTGGAAGGAAATGTTATTTGAACGTTTTCAGCACTAACAGTGTAAAGCTACAAAAAAGACCCAAGATTTTTAAAAGTAACAGCCAATGATTACATTCATTTTTTTTATTACATTGATTCCCTGAAGGCCTATGTCTTCAGATGACTTCAACTGTCATTTCATAACTTTAGATATAGCTGTTGTTGAACATCCAGGAAAGCACTGACTATTTATCTTCAAATTCATGTCAGTGTTATAGTTTAATTCAAATGAGACCCAACAAGAACTTTAAAAACTATATATTCTTTAGAAATGAATATTACTTGGAAACTGTTATGCAGAAATGTACACTAGGGAGATTATGTTACAAAATGGGGGAGGAAGTTCTATCAGTCACAATCCACAGGAGAATTTTTTTTTTAAAAAAAGACAAAAGCAATTAAATCTTGAATGTAAAAAATGGATAAAAGAATTAAAGTATAGAAGGTAACCAAGAGAATTAGAAAAAGAATTGTAAACAGAAGTCAGTATCCAGAAAAAGAATGAAAGCCTTTTTGAATTAAAGGTATATGTTATCCAAATGAAGCTGGATTGTTGATTTATCAATTTAAGATGTACCATTTTTCACATGGACTCCATAGCCCATTTCATGTTACTCACAGGAAGGGTATCTCTGTATGGCTTGAGACCAAGGAGGAAGGGGGGGGGGGGGGGGGGAGGAGAAGGAGGAAATTAGCACATTTTAAAAGCAGGTGTAAAATGAGTGTCAGAAGATTAATTGGGACTGTGCTTGTAGGATCTAGACAGTTGGAGGGCATGAGGTGCTAGATATGGATGTCTGAACAAGGAAGGTCTGCACATGGAGGTGATAGCTACCCTACATACTTGGACCCTAAAGCTGTTCTTGTCTAACACATAAATATAGAAGACAAAGAAACATAGAAGATTCAGGAGGCACATGATTTTGATTCCATTAATTCTCTGATTTAGGACAGTTAACAGTATACAACAAAGGATGGTTTGGCTACATTGAGGCTAGCTGTGTAATGCAATCCACATTTACAAGTGTAAGTTTGGATCCTGATACTTCTTTATTATTTACATACTGGCTTTTCTTCAGTCTGCAAAAGGTGGTATACATTCCTCTGGGCTTTGACACTTCATCCTCATAACAACCTGTCGCATTGAGAGAATACAACTGGCCCATGGTCATCCAGTGAGGTTCAGGGAGGACTAGAAACTGAGCCATAAAATCACAGTCCAAATATGTTAGCTACTACATCAACTTGGCTCTGGTGGTCCCTCAAAAGCTGAAGAATTTCTGAATGGACTTTCTGTGGTATACACATTTATTTACACAGGTATCCACTACATGCATTTTGTATACATTTTCTGTGTTAATTAAAGGATGTTTGTTGGTATTTACTGATTGCATGGATTTTAGTGTTCACTGTTTTAAACTGTATGGATGATTTAATGTTTACAAGCATCACTAATATGCAGGATAAAAGGCTCTTCATCTTGCAACAAGTCTTGGGAAATATGAAATGGGTAATTTTAGCAACAATTCAAGACCACTGGAATTCTTTCCCATCTCTATTCTTTTTCAGAAAGAAGCCACTTACAGCCCAATTGTCACACTGGTGGCTTGGCACAATCCTTAGAATGATAGCACTTGCTTTAGAGTGGACCTGTGAGGTTCACAGATCATTAATTCCCTTTGGACTGGTACACTGTGTTTCAAATGTGTGAAATCAATGTAGAAAAGCACAAAATTTGCACTGATGAGACTTTAAAATTAATACTTTCATAGACTTTACTGTCTCAGTAAATAAAAAAATAAAAATTTATTTTCCTTTTAAAATTTAGCTTCCTTAGTATTTCAGTTCATTTGCATGAGATCCATACTACCCATGCATCCAAGGTTCATCTGTCTGATCATCTCTCGCACAAGGAACCTCAATCTACATTCATTTCTGGAACAGTTAATTATGAAATTTCAAACAGAAGATTAAAACATTGGTACAGAAATACAGAAGTATGAGTAGATGAATTCTAATGTCAAAGAAATCTGGCTGGAAACCAAGAACTTTAAATAACTGAGGAAGATGGGGAAATGTAATTGCTGTACCATGTTCCCAAATGAGAAAACATTTTATTGTACTGCTACTCAGTGTGACTTGCTTTGAATGAGAGAGTACAAGAGACAAGAAGCACATAGTGGTATGCTCCCATCAATATCATGCAATGCTATAATTAGCACACAACATCATGATTATCTTGTGATTATCTTGTGAATAAAGAGGAATTCTAGTGCTGTTTTTTTTATTTACTGGGATTTTCTGTGAATAAAAACCGGTATTACAATTCCTCTTTATTCACAGGATAATCATGGGATAATCATGACGTCAGGTGACATCATGTGATAATCATAGCATTATAGCATAATGTTGACGGGAGCCTACTGGTATGCTCCTTTTTTTCTTTTGCCATTATGATAATCTCCTAAGTGGATGAGAGTTAGCCCAAGATATTTTGCTGCCTGAAGTATGCCACCAAATGGTGCCCCCCTCACCAACCAATGTTTATTTGCATAGAGGCTGTACAGATAGCCCCTAGCCAGATTGACGCAGCAGATCCACTATTATACCATATAAGCTCACCAGCAAGAGATCTTGTACTTGAAATGTACCTTGCACTTTCAACAAATGTGGAGCTCTATTTATTCCATATCAGAAGAGTTCTGTTTTTCACGTATATGTACTTGCTGTCTTTTTGGGGACAGTTTACACTGGCAAAATAAAGCAGCTTCAAACTGACTTGAAGCTTACCTGTTTACATGGCATGCAGGGCCAAACCAGGAGGAAGCTGATATGAAGCCCTACTCCAGGGCTAAATACTAGAGCAAAAAGAAGTTCTGATACTCCACTTTAATGCAGAAAAGGAATATCATTGCACCAATGAATATACACCACAGTGAAAGTGCAGAAAAGTGGGAAAGCCCAGGCAGTTTATGACAGTGGTCTGGAGCATGAGCCCTGGGACCAATGAGGTGAAGCCGTGAGCACCATTGTTTGTGATACAGTTTTTCCATTTGTGCATATAGGCACACAAATGGCCAGCTGCATCATTGACTCATTATGCCATTAACCCATGACACACCCAATGATGTACAAGAAACATGGAATGGATGTAATTAAAACATACACAAATCAGACAGAACAACCCGGGGCCATGGGGTCAAGGGGGTGAAAGTGGATCTGTATGGGAGGGCCTCCATGATTGTGCTTTGCCCATGTGTCACTGGGTGCACCGATGCACTGTATTAGTGGTATATCACTTGTGTGACTGTGTGGGTCAGTCACACAGGGTTATCCATTGAGATGGCAGCTGGACAGGAAGAGGGAGATAATTCCAGTCTCAGGTGGTGTATTCATTTGATGGTGCGCATGCATGATGTGAAGGTGGAACCCCCCCCCCCCAAGAGCTGCGGCTTGATGCCACATGGTGTGGACTGCCTGTGGTTGTTCAGCCTGCCTTGGGAGCAGGCTATGCAGACAGTAGGGTTTCCAATCAGTTTGTGAAAAAAACTAGGATCAATCCAATTTTTCCTCTTTGTCTGTTCAGGCCCTTGTTTGCATGTATATTTTGCATCCACCAAGGTTCCCCAAACTCTTTTAGAAAAAAGGAGAGATTTCCAACTGTGTCTCACATCACAAGGGTTCTATTTTTCACCATATATACTTGCTATCATCATAATTACATGGACATGCCACATCTCCCATGGTCTCCAACTCTTTCAAACTGCCCTTCTCTTTCTCTTTATGTGTATGAAGACAAGAACGGAGTCTCCCATGTTCAACTTAGACTAAACCAGTTTTTCATGTCAAACATGGAAACTGTAGTTTATTCTCAATCTAAGCAGTTAACGAGCTAGGATAAAAACATGCTTTAATCTAGGTTTGTGTTATCTAACTAGTATTAAAATAAACTATTGTTAGCTTATTACACTTTCTTTACCCATGTTTGTACATAGTGGAAAACTAGGACTAAATCAAGATAAATAACGAAAACATCTTATCTTGCACACATAGAATTAGGTTATTCAAATCATTGTTGTTTTGTTGTTAACTGCCTTTGGGTCGATCTCAACCCATGGCAACCCTGCTGATGAGACATCTCCATCCCCCTTCCCACATCTTCTACTGCCCTGCTCAGCTCCTGATAACTCATAATCATGGTCTCTTTAATAGAGGCCATCTATCTAGCATGTGGCCTTCCTCTCTTTTTACTTCCTTCCACCTTTTCTAACATTATTGGGTTTTTTCCCAGTGATTCATGCCTTCTCATGATGTGTCCAAAGTACACCAGTCATCTTGGCTTCCAGGGACATTTTTGGCTTGATCTGCTCTAGGAATTATTAATTTGTCCATTTTGTCTCACCACTCTTCTCCAGCACCACATCTCAAATTAATTGATGTTCTTTCTATCTTCTTTTTTAACTATCCAGCTCTCACATCCATACATGGTAACAGGGAATACAATAGCAATACATTATCACATCTGCCCACCGCTCTGACCACATCTCTCCTGTGTTGGCATCCCTTCACTAGCTCCCATTCCCTTTCCGCATTCAGTACAAGCTCCTGCTGTCGACGTTTAAAGCCCTCCATGGGCTGGCCCCTCCTTACTTATGAGACCTTCTTTCCCCTCACCTTCCCACAAGGGCCCTCCATTCTGGTAGTCAAGGTCTGCTGTCCCAGCCCAGGATTTCCTCTGCCCCATCTTGGATTCGCCCCTTTTCACTCGCTGCTCCTCACTCCTGAAACCTTCTTCCCCCGCGAGCAAGAGCCATCACTTCTTTAACCAGCTTCAAAATGGAGTTGAAGACTATCCTGTTCAGAGAAGCATTCCCAGGCATGGCATGATTGTCACTTGCTATTTGATGTTCTTTTGTTGCCTGTTTTATTGAATCATTTTCTGTATTGCTATGTATTTTATATGTATTATCCTACTAGAGAGGCAGGCTAACTCCAACAGGCCTCCCTGAAAGAAGTTTATCCATCCATTAAGAAGCCAAGCCCTCCCTCCTCTTGCCCTTGGTCAGGACTCAGAGGTAGAGAAGAACTGCTGGCCTCATTCCCTTTCCCACCACCAGTCCCTTCTCCTTTTGTGTTGTGTCTTTTTAGATTGTAAGCCTGAGGGCAGGAACCGCCTAATTAAAAGATTGTATGTACATGGCTGTGTAAATTTACAGCGCTTTATAAATAAAGGTTAATAATAAAAAAGAATAATAATAATAAGAATAACTTTTATGTTGAGTTGTATATATTTGCATTTTAGGATCTTTTCTAGTTCTTTCATAGCTGCCCTCCCCATTTTAATCTTCTTCTGATTTTCTGGCCGCAGTCCCCATTCTGATCAATGTTTGATCCCAGATGAGAACTGTTTTAGTATTTCCTCATTGTCTAGTCTGAATTTGTATAAGTTTTCTGTGGTCATATTTTTTGTTTTCTTTACGTTCAACAGTAAGCCTGCCTTTGCACTTTCTTATTTTGTCTTTCTTAGTAGTTGTTCCAGGTCTGTGAGGTTTTCTGCTCATATTATGGTGTCATCAGTATATTGCTTCCTGTTTTCATTCCTCCCTCTTCTGTGTCCTTGCCTGCTTTACTTACAATATGTTCTCCATATGTTGAATAGGTAGGGTGATAAGATGAAGCCTTGTCTGACTCCTTTGCCAATTGGGAGCCATTTTGTTTCTCTATGTTCTGTTCTGATAGTACAGATTCCTTATCAGGACTATCAGATGTGTTTGCACTCCCATATCGTTAAGGGCATTCCATGGCCTTTCATGATTTATGCAGGCAAAGGCTTTGCTATAGTTTATAAAGCACATGCTGATTTTCTTTTGAAATTCCTTGGTGCGATCCACTAGCCATTGAATTGTGATGTGATCCCTAGTAGGCAGCCTCCGTTTGGCCACCTACAAATGAGGTACCCAAATGAGAACAGGTGGGAATCTCCCCTTTCTGGCTATCAGGATTTAGTGTTGTATAATGACACATACAGAACACAAGTTTAGTGGTTGTGAGTATTGAGCTTCTCACTTAGTTGATTGAAATGTTATTTCAATATCTTACAACCAGATTGTGTGGGGGATGGCAGAGTTTCTCATATAGCAGGAGCCTCTGTATAAAACTGCTGAAGGTTTCTATTCTGCAGCTTTTATTTAAGTGGCTATAGGCCTGTGAATCAGCTGGAATTCAGTAGTATTGATTATGTTTCAGAACACAGTTCTGTGACAGTCTGTACCAAAGTGGCAAAGGTAATCAGCCTTCATTTTAGATTTCATTTGTCAGCACAGTGGATTTCCAAGCAGTGTCTTTGACAAAGTATTTTTGAAGCCTCATTTACCACAAATGTGCAAGGTTTCAGTCAATATCTGAATATTACAACAAGGAAAGGAAGGAGGGCTTTTAAAAGTAGAACTGCAGCTTTTCACTTTTCAAATAACATTTAGTTGATGACAAGCAGAGATATTTGGGTCCAAACTACAGTATACTGGATTTTTTTTTTTAAAAAAGCAACATTAGGTAAGTCTCTGCTAGAAATATTAACTAGAATACTATATGGCCTGTTATATTATGTAACTTTATCTATACCTAGCTACATAACAGAGGAACTAAGAGACCCCTTTACGGAATTGTGAGGATATGTAATAGGATACCAGTAAAAGTGCCGAATATGCACTGGTATCCAATGCACATCAGTCCCATTGTGCAGCGATCCTGTTGTACATCATGCACCAGTGAGCAGTGGGCATTTTTATATTATGTAGTAACATAACAACAGCCATCTGTTGGATATGGATGCTAGCAATTTTAATTCCCACATATGTAAGTCCAGTTATGAAGACGTAAGTCCCCAACATGACTTTTCATTTTTTTAAATTTTTTTTAAATTTTATTGGTTAAAAAAAGAAAAAAAAAACAAAATGTACAAATACACAAATACACAAATACAACATCAACAGAAAGGAAAAGAAAAATAAATAAATAAAAAAAATTACAAACATATAAGTACCTAAATACAATTCAAAACAAATGACAAACAGATACCACTACAGATTAAAATTCCTTCCCCTCTCTCAAATTGAAGATGTCTGTTAACTATGATCTTTCTTAACAAATCCTTTTATGTTCTAATTGCTTTCCTAAACATATACTCTTAAACTACTACCTAGAAACGATGTATCCATGTTTTGTATTTAAATCCGACTAGGTTCGGTATTTTTCAATATTGGTTATCATAAAATTCTCTTCCGTACAACCCATATTTAATAGGTACTATTATTTCCTACATGAGCCATCACAGACTTATGTGCATCTAAATGTTGACTCTAATGGTCAGATTAGCGAACACCTTGTAAAATTAAATGTTTATATGATAATGATTACAGTCTCTAGTTCCGTTTCCTGAACTAATTTGATGTTTTCTTTATTTGTTCTTTACATAGATCTATAATAGGTGCCCATATATCTTCCCATCTTGCTTCTCCGTCATCTTTCAAAATACTTGTAAGTTTGTCAGCCTGTATCATGTCAAGTACTTTCATATACCAGTCCTTAATTAGTAGGGGTTCTTTACTCTTCCATTTTCTTGCAATAACCATTCTGGCGGCCGTAATCATATAAAAGATAATTTTCCCATAATCCTTTTCTATCTTGGAATCATTCACCATCCCCAATAGGAAAAATTTAGGCTCAAATTCTATTTTTGAATTTAGTAATATCTCTAATTCTTTGTGAATTTGACTCCAAATTTTTTTTTATTTTTTTGCATCCCCACCACATATGGAAATAATTTGCCTTCTTCTCTTTACAGTTCCAACACTCATTTCTGTTTTGTTTATCAATCTTATTCAATTTTTCAGGTGTTATATACCATCTGTATTGCATTTTCAGATAGTTCTCCTTTACCTCAGCGCATACTGTATATTTTAATCTCGTCTTCCAATTCTTTTCCCACTCTTCCAGCATTATTGGTGTTTTTAAGTCTTGGGCCCATTTTATCATGAATTGTTTGACAGATTCATCTTCTAATTCTACTTTGAGTAACAGCTTGTATAATTTAGCAATAATATGTGTTGTTTCTATTCTCATAATTTTCCCAAATTCTGTATCTTCTTTTTCTATTTGGTATTTTTTATTGTCTGATTTGAATCTTTCTACAATTTGCCTATATAGGAACCAGTTGACATTAAAACCTTCCTGTGAAAGTTCCTCCATATCTTTAATTTTATAAGTCCCTTTGTCTAATATCAATATGTCTTTATAGCTCATCCACTCCACACCTTTCATCCTTTCTCTCCTGAAGAAAGCCTCATTGATCGAAGCCCAGGTAGGTATTTTTGTTACAAAGAAAGGTTTATATTTAAGCCAGATTCTCAAGAGCGATCTCCTTATATAGTGGTTGTTAAAGTTATTGTTTATTTTAATTTGATCATAAAGTAAGTAACCATGCCATCCCACCACGTTATCAAACCCTTCCAATTGTAAGATTTTTTCTTTCTTAAGCTGCACCCATTCTCTGACCCATTCGAGGCAACATGCATGATAATATAACTTATAGTTGGGTAGTCCAATGCCTCCTCTTTCTTTACTGTCTAGTAAAATTTTAAGTTTGATCCTGGGTTTTTTCTTATCCCATACAAATTTGATTATCTCTTTGTCCCATTCTTTAAACGGCTTATCGTTTACAACGATGGGAATGTTTTGAAATAAAAATAAAAGTTTGGGGGTGACACACATTTGAATAGCTGCTATTTTTCCCAACCAGGAGATTTGTAGATTTCCCCAATTTTTCAAGTCCTTTTTTATGTTGTTCCATAAGGGTACATAATTGTTGTTGAATAGATCGGAGTTTTTTCTTGTGATATTTATACCCAAATATTTTACTTTATTTTTAATTTCAAAATTTGACAAAATTTTAATTTTATCACAGTCTTCCTGACTTATATTCAAGGGTAGAATAATTGATTTTTCTCTATTAATTTTCAGACCTGCATATCTCCCGTATTCTTCAATCGTATTAAGCAATTGTGTAACATCTGTTATCGGGTTGGATAATATAATAGCCAAGTCGTCTGCATATGCGAGAACTTTATATTCAAAGTTTTTAATTTTTATACCAGCAATGTTCTTATCTTGTCTTATTTTATTAAGCAACACTTCTAAAGCCGTAATGAAGAGTAAAGGAGATAACGGGCAACCTTGCCTAGTCCCTTTTTCTATGTGGACACTGTTTGTTTTTTCTCCATTCACCAGAATTTTTGAATTTTGTTCACTGTATATTTCTTTTATCCATTTGATGTAATTCTCACCTAATTCCATTTTCTTTAATACTGCTATCATAAATTCCCAATGTATGTTATCGAAAGCTTTCTGCGCGTCTAAAAAAATTACAGCCACATGTTTATCCGGCCTTTTTTCACAATATTCCACTAAATTTATAAGGGTTCTAATATTATCTTTGAATTGTCTATTAGGTAGGAATCCGCTTTGGTTTTTGTTTATCCAGTCTTTCAATATTTCTTTTATCCTTGATGCCAAAATAGTTGTGAAAATTTTATAATCGACATTTAAAAGGGCTATCGGTCCATAATTTTTAGGATCGCCTAATTGTTTGTCTTGTTTTGGGATAAGTGTGATAAATGATGATTTCCATGTTTCCGGTAGCTTACCTGTTAGTATTCCGTTCATTACTCTTTGAAGGGGTGTTACTAAGTTTAGTAGTAATTTCTGATAGTAGAGAGCAGTGAAACCGTCAGGCCCTGGAGACTTATTTGCTTTTAACCTCTTAATAGCATTTATGATTTCTTCTGTAGAAATTATTTTATTGATTTCTTCTTGTTGTTTCTTATTT
Source organism: Sceloporus undulatus (assembly GCF_019175285.1). NCBI lineage: Eukaryota > Metazoa > Chordata > Lepidosauria > Squamata > Phrynosomatidae > Sceloporus > Sceloporus undulatus. Next base: position 187,792,474 of record NC_056525.1, on the reverse strand, counting down.
ATTGGTTTAATTCTTCCATTATCGAGAAAATACTCTATATCCTTATTGTCAACTTTCTCTCCAGCGAAAATGACTTTTCATTTTTATGATGATTATGTCTTGTTTGGAATCATCAGCAAATGGCTGATATGAAAAGAAGATTTCTTAAGGTGATTTACATATATGGCTACATATGGCTACTTGATGAAGATTAAGAGAGAGGGAGAAAGAGAGAAAGAAAGAGAAAATGTAGGCGAGGAAGTGAAGTCAAGCCTGAGAACATAAACAGCAACAGAACAGACAAGACAAAGAGGAGTACAACAGAAACCCTAACTACTTGTCTCTTCTGTCCTCTCTCTCTCTCTCTCTCTCTCTCTCTATATATATATATATATCACAGCTTCTTCACAGTGTGGAAATAAAGGATCATCACAACATAAATTTAAAAAACTGGAACTAAAAAGAAATCGTTATTAAAAAAGAATTTAATGAAATAAGCTGCCCTATTAAAAGAACACTAATATAATACAGTTTAAAAGCATTTAAAACATAACCATGAGAATAAAAATAGATACCCTCATACCTGTTAGAAGATCTTTCTGCAGCAACCAGTTAATCAAAAGTTTGTTAAAACAAAAGGTTTTTGCCTGCTGGCAGAAGGACAGTAGAGAGGAGGCCACCCCAGACTCCTGTAGGAAGGAATTCTACAAATTGTGAGCATCCACTGAGAAGACCCTCTCATGCATCCTCATTGGATATGCCTGTTAACTAAGGCCTGTTACAGCCAAAATAAAGCTGCTTGAAGTCATAGTGGAGGTACGGTGTTTCAATCATGCATGCGTCCTAAGAGTCCAGAGGTCACAACAAAGCCACGCTCCAGCCCTAAGGACTGGAGCATGGCTTTGGTGTGGCTTCTGGACTCTTAGGACGCATGCATCATTGAAACACCATACCTCCACTGTGACTCAAAGCAGCTTTATTTTGGCTGTCTGTAACAGGCCATAGGGACCAAGAGAAAGCCCTCCCCTGAAGATGTTGAAACTTAGTAGGCTCATATAGAAAGATATAAATTCTGATATATCAGTATACAAATAGATCTTGGAGTACCTTTGAGACTAACTTGAGAGAGAACTTGTAGCATAAGTTTCTTTAGACTTGCCACATTATTGCACTACACTCTTATAGTGCTGCTATTCCATTTTATTGATTTGGCTACCTCCTGATGCATTCTGAGGCTTGTTGTTCAGTGAGGCCTAAGAGCTCTTTGGCTGAGAATTCTAAATGCCCCTCCTTAAAATGCAAATCCTAGAATGCAACAGGAGGCAGCCAGGGCAGTTATAGTGGACTAGCAGTGCTTTAAGAGTGTAGTGTGGCAATCTAGTTGGTCTTACTTCTATAGACTTGGTATTGAATCTTGCTTATGCTACAACTTCTTTTTCACAGTTAGTCTCAAAGGTGCTATGAGATCCCTTCACATATAGAGAGATGCACACATTCTTTCAAATAATTGGGAGCCAACTCATATAGAGATTTATAGTTCATAACCAGAAATGCATGAGAAGCCAGAGAAGCTGTTGCAGTAAAGAGGTTATCTATTTCTAGTCATCAGTCCCAGCCATCAACCTGGCACCACCGTGACCCCATCAACACTGTCTGAATCTCCATTTTTTCTCCTTTCTTTCAACTGACCAGCAGCACACCTCACTGTTTGTTCATCTCATCCAGTCAGCCACTGACAGAAGACATTGATTTAGCACTGAAGCAGCTTCTTTGGAATTAAATGAGAAAGACAGAAGGACACTGAATCTCAAAACTTCATACCATCTCACACATGAGTTTCATGTCTATCACCCAAAACAGACGGGCCAAAACATGCACCTTCCTGTTTTGGAGGTATGGCATGAATGGCCCCAACACAGGCGGAAGCCACTCTGAGGCCACCTAAGGCAGGCTGAGGCCTCTGGCAAAAGGAGCAGTGAAAAGCCTCTCCTTGCTGGAAGCTCTTGCTTTAAAAGAAGGCAATCCAGTTGATGTGGTTGGTCCCAGGCCAATTGGGGCTCAATCACAGGCAGATCGGCCAGAGGCCGCTCCAAGCCACCCATCTGCTTTGCCTCTATGTTAAATAGCATGAAGCCAAAAACACAGTTCTGAAGGACTCATCATGCTAATGCCAAGGTGCTGAATGGGATTCTGCAGTAACACCTTTTTTAAAAGGAAGGATTAGGGCCTTTTTAGAATAGTGACTTCATGTCCCATTCCAAAGAGGCAATTCAGAAAGATACCATAGCAAATGGTATGGAAAGCAACTCAAAAGTGCAGGAGAAACAAAAGGGACACATTCCCCATATCCAGCTCCCGGTATAGGTCATCCACCAAGGCGAATAATGCTTTCTCCATCCCATAATCAGAACAGAAGCCAGACTGAAATGCATCTAGATAGTCTATTGGTAGCACAACTACTTAAGAAACATGATTGTGTTTCAAATATTGTGCTTTGTGAAATACATGTATCATTTCAAATGTTATACTGCCCACACCTCCATTATAATTTTTTGCAAAAGGAAACTATTCACCGGGGTCTAAGGTAGGGGATATCTTCCGTAGCTTTCATAGCTGTTTTTTCTGAGGGGGGGGGCACACCATTTATCACCATGCTATCATCTTGCACAGAAATGTGTCCCCAAAATCTGGCATGACTTCAAAAAATTTTTTCCTCCTTCCTTCCACTGGCTAAAAGGAAAGGAGATGGCCAGTGATAACATTTTGCAGGGCTTTGTGATGCAGGAAACAACTTTTAGCCCTTAAGCATCACTGTAGCTGTTGCAAAACATATTGTAGCCACTAAGGCAGTGACAGAAGTTTCAGTGGTAGCTGCTAGTTTGGGCAGCAAGCCCCCAATTTTGGCAGTCACAGATGCTGTGAGGCCTCTATGTAGGGGGCGGGGATGAGGATTACAATGTACACCCTCCCCAGACCCTCAGACATCCAAACCTGGTGTCCAGGCTTTGCACAGTTTGAAACAAAGGTATTTTGAAAGACCATTTTCAATCGTGCAATACCCCTCATTACTTTGGATCGGTTCTATATTTCTTCTGGCATGTTCATGTCTGTCTCAGGTTTGGAGTTGGCCTCTAACCCATATATTCAAATAGGCAAGTTTGCCATTTACGCATTATAATCCTTCATAGACGAGAAATGTGTCTCAGTAGTTCACAAAATACAAACATTAAAGCACTGCGCAGATTCATTAAAACAAAGTGGTTTCTTGAAGAAGGTTTACTTCCACCCTCTAGTTTATTTCAAATGCCAAATAGCAAGCTGATGACTTAGAACTGCTGGAAAGGTAAATGTCAAGGCTGCAGCAAGCCTATATTTAGTTTTTCACAAAACCTTCTAACAGCCATGTTGGTTTATCTTCCCTTTCTTTACTCTGGATTTAGGCTACAATTTCTCGTGCTGTATTTCTAAACACATTATAGAAGAGTTCCGTCTGAACATGTGTCACATTCTCTGAAATGCTTTGCATTCTGCTCTCCCTTACCTTGTGCATTCTTGAATACTTTCTCTCCATTCTTATACCGAGTTTAATACAAATTATTTGATAGATCTTTTCCCATATTGTTCACTAAAGAAAAAAAAATCACATCAAATGCTTGAATGTCAGAATTTAAGAGAAAACAAGGAGTGCCAAGTTAAGACAAGAGGAGGTGATAAATCTCTTCTCACCAAATACTGCCCTGGGAGATCAACTAGAGTTGTGCATCTGCATTAGGGTGCTGGATTTAGCTTTCAGCATAATGAGCTTCAGTTGCAAAGGTGTGACAGGAGATTATGAAGAAAGTTCTGAGAATTTATTGTCCTGAATAAAACAGAGGACAGAAAGAGGGCAGTTGTGTAATTGCAGGAGGGAAAATGAATTAAGATGAAAGAGAAAGAATAAAATGTTCAGTCACTTATATAGTACAGTGCACATAGGTACCTGGAGGACATCAAAACAAACACAATGTAACTGATAATGGTAAATACAAAAAACTTGGTTGTAGCATTAATATTACTGTTACAGTGGGTCTCCTGTATCAACAAGCTAGCAATATACAGATCACCACATCTCATATTAAGCAATGATGGTACATAACATTCTGATACAAACATGCACAAATTGCCACCCACTGAATAACCTGGGGTGTGATCATCCACATTTTCCCTATCTATTGGAGGGGGATTGGAACCAAACCCTCACGGAGAGGGAAGGATCCACTGTATTATTTTAAACAAACAAACAAACAGCTTCATTTATATACTGCTTCATACTGAACTAACAGTGTCTAAGCGGTTTACAACTGTAAGCTAATTGCCTCCAACAATATGGGTACTCATTTTAGCAACCTCAGAAATGTGCAAGCCTGAGTCAAGCTGAGCCCTTTTGATGGTATTGAACTCACAATCTTATGGTTTTGAGTGAGTGGCTGCAGTACAGGCATTTAACCACTGCGCCACAAGGGCTCCTTTTAGATATTGACACACTGTACATAGTTATTTAAAATAATAATGCCTTGTCCACAAATTTACACTCTCAAGTTAATTACAGACGAGGCACATTTGAGACAAAAGGAAAGGAAGATAAATGGAACTGAGAGTCAATAAACATATACAGCATATATATGGTCCTCATAGCTGGGTAAGGTCATTATACTTAGGTACTGTCTTTCAGGAGATGTTTTAATAATATTTGATAAGCAATTGGGTTCTCTAGTTTTTTGTGGGTTTTTCAGGCAATGAGGCCATGTTCTAGAAGAGTTTTTTCCCTGATGTTTCATCAGCAGCTGTGGCTGGCATCTTCAGAGCATCAGAGGAAGTCGACTGAAGTCTACGGAAACTCATGCTGCCAACTTCTTTCTTTCAGTTATTTTTTAAAAAATGTTATTATGGTATTTATACCCCGCTCTTCAGCCCTAAAGGCTATTAGAGTGACTTACAATTATTATTTTTAAAAAGATGGTTCCCTGCCCTCAGGCTTACAATCTAAAAGACACGACACAAAAGGAGAAGGGAATGGTGGTGGGAAAGGGGATCAGGACCAGCAGTTCTTCTATCCCTCTGAGGCCTGGACCATGGTAGATGGACTGGAGGGAGGGCTCTGCTTCTTAAGTTAGTCTCAAAGGTGCTACAAGATCTCTCTACAGTCCTTTTTACTACACACAGAAAGCTGCACAGCTTCCCAAGAAAAACAACAACACACTCTCACCCACTTAAACTGTTTTAACAATTTTCCTTGGAGAAAGTGAATAAAATGCAAAACTAAATTGCACCCAAAACCCTACACAAACAACATGGTGAAGCATTCCATGTTGTGGCTCCAGCCTTTGACAGTTTGAAAGTTGCACAACTCAAATGTTATGCAGCAGGAAAAGAAACTTGGGCTGACTGAAGTTGTAAAGATATGTGGTTTTATTGTGCAACATTGCAGATCTTGTACAACGTTTCTATTGTGCAACGTTTCTATTTTCTCCTTAAAAAAACAATAATGTTGTATAACAAAATCTGCAATGTTGCACAACAAAACCACATACCTATTTGCTGTGTAACTGATGATTCTGCACAATATTGTTGTACAACACTACTCTTTACTATGCAAACAAAACAAAACAGAACAAAAAGCCTTGCACAAAACACTCTTCTTGATACCTACAGCTATTCAGTTTTCAGGGTAGGCTGCACAGTTCTCACAAGGAGCTGCATAGCTTCTGGAGAACTGTAGGTTTCTGGAGAATCTGCACAGCTTTTGAAGAGAAGCTGCATAGTTTTCTGTCACTGCAGGGGAAAATTCTGGAGTATCTTGAATGTACAGGATGATAAACTGCTTCATTTTTAGTTTTTTGTGGGGTTTTCGGGCTATGTGGCCATGTTCTAGAAGAGTTTCTTCCTGATGTTTTGCCAGCATCTGACCCTGGGATTTCTCATTTGCATTTGTTGAGTCTTCATCCTGAAAAATAGCAAGATGAAGACTCAACAAATGCAAATGAGAAATCTCCCAGGGTCAGGGGCTTCCCAGTAGACAATGAGCACTAAGCAAGCAGACACTAATCCTCCTTTGCAGCCCCTCCCACCCTGAGGCCTGCCATTAGCAACAGAACTACTCACATGCAAATCACTCCTGCCTTCCCAGGGTCACACAGTATATATATATATATATATATATACCCAGCTCCTTTCCAGGCAAGCATTCTCTGAAGATGCCAGCCACAGATGCTGGTGAAACGTCAGGATGAAACTCTTCTAGAACATGGTCACATAGCCCCCAAAACCCACAAAAAACTATGGATGATGGCCACAAAAGCCTTCAACTCCACATGCTTCATTTTTCTCAACATGTGTCAGGACCTGGAGAACTGAGATTTACCATCCCTAGTCAGACCTATGTATCAAGGACTGTATATACTGTGATGCACACTACTATAGCACTTTCTCATGTTTTTGCTTTAGGTTGTGGCTTAGTAGTTATAATGTCAGTCATCCCTCAAGTAAAGTTCTTCCAGAGTTAACAGCCTTAATTCTTAATTTTCCAAACTGCATAACTCTAAGTTCTGAAATGCCTTGCCTCTACTACCCCCACTACTTTTACACATCACTTAGCTTATTTTTTTCACTCAGATTTTTGTGGATGGATTCAAAATAATCTCCCCGTATACACATTCACTTTCTACGTAAACTATACTCTTCCCTGTTTCCCTAAATGGCAGTTCCTTTGCTAACCCGCATTGTCTTTATATCACCTCACATGCACTTTCAGTGCCCCACAAAACAGCACCAAAAGCCATTGTAGCTGGGTATTGTCTTTCAGAAGATGTTAGCAGGTCAACTGTTGGTAGTAAAGTTTATGAACCTTATTTATAGGATTACTTCAGTTAAGGCAATATTATGGAAGCCTCTTTCTCTCCAGAAGGTGCACACTCCATTCCCTTTACCATGTGGCAGAGAACTGACATTTTGTTATTTGCATTCATTATGTGGTTACATTTCATTACCCAACCTAATAACATGAGTCAACTCCAGAGCAAGGTCTCTTGGGTATGAGGTGGCACGTATCCCCAGCAGTATGTTGGACAGGGTCAATTACAAATGCATTGCTAGCATATAAAGCTAATTCAGCAATATGTGAGTGGTTCGTCTGAATAGGCAGAATGCTGTGCCCAAAGGACATGAGCAGTAGGACAATGACTTATTTATTTATTTATCTTTAGCAATGAGGTTAAAAGCATCAAGCAGAAGGGTATATAGATTTACTTTAAATGCACGGGAAGAGTTTGTGGTTAGAATTAATGACACAGGAAAGGGACTAAAGCTTTTAAATATGTTTTTCCTATCTTCTACAGGCATTGAAGCAAAGTGAATATGAAGTGATGCTTTCAGGTTAATTGGAAGTCAAAGGTGGAACACTGCTGAAACAGGAAGATGAATAAGTAAAGATTAGCGAGTGAAATTAGTGAATGATACTCAAAGAGCCTCCAATTTACATTTTATTCATTCTCGTTCTTGTATTGTAACAGTACAAAAGGTGTCTCACAGATTTTAAATATTTTTTACACCAATTAATCCAGTGCCACAATCCAGATGTAATGGAATAGATTGTCTGTCATACAAGCTGAGGACCCTGACAAATACCAGCCCAACACTGTAAATCAAGGCACTGATGTAGCTATAGGGCTGCACAATTATAGTACTATGTTACCACTGTAACAGTCATGGTTTCATCCTATGGAATCCTGGGAATAACCTTTTTCTTGGTATTGTGTGACTTCAAGTTGTCTCTGATTTATGACAACCCTATCATAAGTTTTTTTTCCTGGCATGATTTATTCAGACAAGATTTGGCATTGGCTTCCTCCATGGCTGAGAGAATATTATTTTCCCAAGGCCACCCAATGAGTTTCCATGGCTGAGTAGGGATTTGAGCCCTGGTCTCTGGGAGTTCTGTTGAGTCAAGTCTGTTGAGCCACACTGGTTCAAATGCAGGTTAAGGAGGGAGTATTTACAGTTCTCAGAGAGAGGGATCTAGTACCACACTAAACTACAAATTTCAGGACTCCATAGGATTTAGCCATAGCAGTTAAAATGACATCAAGGTCCTATAACTGTGTAGGAAGGCTTTACTAGAGCTCATGAAAGTTATATTTTTAAACTACAACTCTCAGAATGCCCCAGCCAGCATGGCCAGCTCATGAAAGATTTACAAATTTGATAATTGTGCAGTGTGACATATGGATTCTATACTTCATGAATTGTGATGGGGATTAAAGCTTAGTTCTTTACTGACTCTCACTATCTAAATGTTCTGAGCCCTGAAATATATCAAAATCCAGTTGAAATATTCATAATTTGCAGAAGACATGTTTAACTATGTAAAATCTGAGGGGGCAGTAAATTTAGATATTTATATTTTGAGAAAAAATATTTAAAATATATATTTATATGTAAATTTTCACAAGATATTTTATTTGACAATATTATATCTAATATTATAAATACTATTTATATTTTAGTAGAATATTATACATTTTATGAACTTTGGGGCTATACAGACGGGTGGCTAAAAGCCGCCCATCTTTGCCCCTGGTCGGTTCCACGGCAGCTGCACAGCACAGAACTGATGCACTCCCTAAAAAGAACCCACTCTAGATAGCTTCCTTTTAGGGGCAGCATTATGGTGCTCATGCGCCATGATGATGCCCCTTCCAGCAAATGCCGTTGGGGTGTTTTGATGCCCGTGCATCATCATGATGTGCTCCATGTAAACGGGAGTGCACCATGATGGCACACAGGTGCCGATAGTAGGGCTGGCCGCATGTGGATGCCCAGCCCTATTTAGCCCTAATTTCGGGCCCAGGCTTGCTCAAACCACCCATCTGTACCAAGCCTTACTTACCACAGTCTGGGAATGTGATGAAATGGACATAGCTGACACATGATAAATGCTATTGAACAGAAGTTAGTTTGCCAATTTAAATGGCTATCATGCATGTTTATTGTTATAATTTTTGAAATGCTCAGTTGCTTGAAACATTGTTCTGATGTAACCAAATTGTGTGTTCTTTTTATCTATTATATAATCTGAAGATGGGAGACACTTAATCTAGGAGTTATTCTAAATCAGAGGTACAAATCTGTATACCTTGTCCTCCCTACTAATAAGGCATCAATGGAAAGACCTTACCCATTGTCTCCATAGCTCCATTTTCTAACACAGCTGTGTTAGAACAACTAGGGAATGGAAGTTACTGTTAATCCACTTGGCTACAAGATCTCAGTACACAAGGAGAGTTGATTTTGACTGGACCGATATGTGTTTGAGACTATGACTGCTTCTGTAAAAGTGCATGCATGCCCAAGTATGTGATTTCAGTTCTGCACTCCATTACACAATATTTAGTGCTGGGGATACTAAATTATTAAATATAAAACTAGTAAAACAAGAAGCTTAATATTTCAAACACAGGACTATAGGTCATCATCCATCCACAGAGATAATATTTCCATCAAATTTCACATTCTTTATTAAATAAAAAAAATCATTACAGGACTAAAGAAACGCCACAGCATAGTAGTAGAACATAAGAAGCAACACGAATACTCTGGGCATGTGCAATATATTTGATTTACAAGTAATTTAGGACAATTTTCCTTCACATATCTGAAATTAGGGGGCAGGTCTTCCAGATTAGAGTAATCTAGCAAAGATTAAGTTGTAGCACCAGTCTCTTTCTTCAAGGCAAATCAACCACACACTGAACTTTCCTTTAATAAATTGCTATCTGATTTCACAAGAACCACCTGAACATATCATTAAAATCTCCAGCTAGTAATTTGTCTCTGATTCTCATAACAGTCCCCTGCATAAAGCAAGAATTCAGATGACTGTAACAGCATAATCCAACACATGCTATTCAATGGTGTTCAATGGGTCTTGCTCACATGTAGGTTTCATAAGGCAAGTGACAACTGAGACACCAAAATGAGGTGTTTTGTGCATAGTTTTACAGAGGGAATTACTCAGAAAACCTTAACCTTTTCCCAACTCCCATACTCCTACTTTTGCTACTTCATTTTAGCAGGACCACAACTCAATTCCAAAGTAGTTCTCAATGTAAAGCTCTCCCCTCTTTTCATGCAATCATAGAATTATAGAATCATAGAGTTGGAAGAGACCACAAGGGCCATCCAATCCAACCGCCTGCCATGTAGGAACTTTCAATCACCGTATCCCTGGCTGATGGTCATCTTCTTAAAGACCTCTAAAGAAGGAGACTCCACCACACTCCAAGGGAGTGTGTTCCACTGTCGAACAGCCCTTACTGTCAGGAAGTTCCTCCTAATGTTGAGGTGGAATCTCTTTTCCTGTAGCTTTGCATCCATTGTTCCATGTTCTAGTCTCTGGAGCAACAGAAAACAAGCTTGCTCCATCCTCAATGTTACATCCCTTCAAATACTTAAACAGGGCTATCATATCACCTCTTAACCATCTCTTTTCCAGATTAAACATACCCAGCTCACTAAGTCCTCTTTCCTCATAAGGCATGGTTTCCAGGCCCTTTGCCATTATGGTGGCCCTTCTTTGGACACGTTCCAGCTTGTCAACATCCTTTTTGAATTGTGGACACAGTATTCCAGGTGATGCCTGACCAGAGCAGAATAGAGTGGCAGTATTATTTCCCTTGATCTAGACACTATTCTTCTATTGATGCAACCTAAAATAGCATTGACCTTTTTACCTGCTGCATCACACTGTTAACTCATCTTCTACTTGTGGTCTACTAGAATTCCTAGATCTTAGTGCAGCTCCTAGATCCTCCCAGATGCAGCTCAACAATAACATAGCAGAGAACAGAAGTAAAAATCCAGATATCGGTATTGGCAATGTACTGACCACCTTCCACACTGAAAAATAACTCATGGACACAATTGATATCATCCAAGTCCTTGCTTATCTGACTTCCATCAACTTCTCTATCTGTTGTACATCAACAATCTGTGCAACAATCCATCCAAACAATCTATACCAATTGACTCCAATCCACACCAATCCACATGTGACTTGTCTCCTGATCCACTTATATACTGTGTTGGTTATGATTTATAATCTGGTGCCGCAAAGCATGATGCAACCTCTGCAGTAAGTTTGCATCACACCTGACTCTATGCATTCTATGGCAGTCCCACAGGATATGATGACACCTGTCAATCAAAGTATTTTCAAAATTGTTTAATTTCTCCAACAAATTGGTGAATAGATCAACAGCAGAAGAGATTGAAGTTAAAGATAGATGGGCTGCAACCATACTCTCAACTATCCCTGTTTGACAAGGAGAGTCCTGACTAATCATCTGTTGGTTTTCAGATACTCATAATATTTCTGTAGATTTTGTAAAATACAAATGTTCCAGAACTTAGCACCTTTCTTTTTCTGCATACATACACACACAAAATGTGCAAATTTTGTGCAGAGTAAGTACTGAGCTGAGAGGATACTGATCACTCCTGGATTCTCCTCACCAGGGTTTCCCATGATGGCAGAAATAACTTGAGCAACATGTTGAGAACACTTGAGAAACATGTTTTTCTTTAACCAATATTTTTACATTCCCAATATCTAGACATATTTCAAAAAGATGGATGTATTTGTTGATTATTGCAGGTCTATAGAAGTTAAATGAAGCTAAGTCTCTTTAATACCATTTATTATTTTGCATCCTTATTCCAGGATGTGTGTGTGTGTGTGGGGGGGGTCATCAGTTTGAAAAGTCCTTAACCCAAAGTCTTAACCTAAAACACACACAGACACACACACCAAGTTAAAGCTAAATGGGAAGAATCATTGTTATATAATGTTATATAATAAGAAGTTTATATAACTTCTTATTAAGTTATATAAACTTAATAAGAAAATTGGTTCATAGAAAATGATGCAATTTCACACACACACAAAACATTTTTGAATAATGCTTCCCTCTCCATGATGAAAGTTATAATTTAATATAGAGAGTATATTAACTACACACAACTATAGCACTTTAATACCACATCAACTGCTATACCTGTGTCTTATGGTTCCTGGGATCTGTAGTTTTGTATAGTTTGTAGAATTCTCTGGTAGAATTTTGTGGCTGAACTGTGCCCCAGAACCTTCTAACAGAGGATTCTAAGTACCTCAGCAAACTACAAAACCACAAATGGAATGGAGCCATGCCAGTTAAATTGGTATCAAAGTGCTATAGTTGTGTAAAATGGATACATTCATGCCTTATCCATCAAAAGTATATTGTGTATCATGGAGGCGGCATACCTGTGGCACAGGAAATTGTCAAACTCATATAAGATGTGTCAAGGTGGCACATATTTAAAAGATTTTTAAAAGTGTGGCATACAGTAGTCCCTTGCTATCTGCAGGGGATCCATTCCAGATTCTCCCCCAGATAACAAAAAATGTTACAAAATGTTACAAAAAAAAAATCAGATGTGATTTAATGCTTCTAGGGTATTTGGGCCCCATTATGCTTAAAGCATGCAAAGGATGCAATTATATCACTTATAGTATCATTTGAAATAATTTTGAGTGGTGTTTTAAAAATTATTTTTTGTGGCATGGCAGGATGTGGGGTTCTTTGGAGTGGAGTGGGAGATGTAAACTATCACATTTACAGCCTGTTTGGATCATTTTGGTTGTTCAAAGGGGGGGGGATAACAACCTAGAACTTATGTGATTTTTTTAAAGTTATGGGTTCAGAAGACTAATGGCCTTTTCTAGTGTGTGGGGGGGGGGGGGGGGGGGTGGGAGAATGCTAAAAGTCACACCAGTGTCTTTTCTTACATAAAAACAGAATATGACATATGATTCTAAGGCAAAACATGTCTAGCACTGAATGTTTTTGTCTGCACCTGGATTAAGAGAATCTATTTTGGTCGAAACAGCATTGCAGAAATAACCTGCTGAATTAAGAAAGGTATATTTGTCAGGAACTGCTGTGCCTGTTAATTCACTTTAGTATCAGTTAAGCTCAAGAGAAGAGAGAACTTAGAAAACTCATGTGAAACTGTGGAAGAGTGGAGGTGGTGGTCACAACCCCTTTCCACTTTAGTTCAAGCATTTTAAGCAAGGAAACAGAGTCACAGTGAGGAACAGTTTCAATTTGTTTGTTTGTTTTTTAATTTTTATTTTTATTATAAACACATATACATACAAAATATAGAAAAAACAGAACAAAAAGCTGAGAAGTAAGCTGTGGATTGCATTAGAAAAGGAGAATATGTTTCCAAGTAAAAAGAAATGTTTATCTCTTTGTACTGCAGTGTACTATGTCAGATGGTAATAAATTTGGATGTTTGCATGGAAATAAGTGACAAATAAGATATGGACATTTTCATAAAGAAAGCATGCAGAACCGTATGACAGTAAGCAGTCAAGGAAATGTTTATATGCATAGGAGAGACTTGGGAAAGACAGATCATTAATCATGAAGACTTCAATTACTCTGGCACTGACTTATGAAATGAATAGCAAAGGTTATTTGGGGAGGTAAAATAGAGTTATTTCCTTCCAGATTTGCTGAGCAATCAAGAAGGCCGGAGATGGTTTTGGACCCATTCCCAAGGAAATATACTATAAATGATAAATGAGATAAACGTTGGTGTATATTTGATACTTGTAATCATGAAATAACAATTTCAGGTTTTAAGCACCCCCAAAGAATATTCATAAAACTGGTGGGACAAAATTATTGGTCTTAAAATTGGCAGGAAGTGAAAGGAATACAAAATGGAAGTGATCAGAATATTTTAAACTAGTGAGATGAAAATTTGGAGATAGAAAGCTTCAAAGGAAAAATAAAGCACCACACTACTTGGTTTTGGTTCTTAACTTAGCCTTCCATGTCCACATAACACAGTTTTCCTGTCTTTCCATTCTCCTGGCAGATCTATGAAGGCTGGGAGAACCTTGGAATAATGTGTTGGGGCAACCAGTGGAAACTGGTGGAAAAGACACTCTATGCAAAAGAAACACATCACTAAACCCATGTTAATGTATGCACAGCTTTTTGATTACTAAACCTTGCCAGTGATCACCTAATTCTGAAACACTGTTTCCTTGGAAAATACATGGCTTTTCTTCAGGGATTAGTATTTGACTGTTGGACAACCATACAAGAAAATTGCACAAGCCATTAACATGATTTCCCCCGCTACTCCATGATCCGCCCCACTACTCTACTGAATTGAGAAGCAAGAAGAGTCAAGCTGCTGCCACACTGCACAAATAAAGCAGTTTAACAGCACTTTAACTTTCATGGCTCAATGCTATGGAATTCTAGGATTTGTAGTTTTGTGAGATACTGTCCAACTACAAATCCCAAGACAACTCTCTCTCTCTCTCTCTCCCCCTGACTCCCCACCACCAAGCTTAGTTCCTCAAATTTCCTCTGTTGAGCTTCTCAAAATGGTGACTGGAGTGATGTTCCTTAGGATATTGAGTAGTTAGCATGGGGATCATGTAGAACTAATGTAGATTTATGTCTGAATGAGACAAACTGTTGCTTGGAATCATGTAAACAGTGGTACCTCGGGTTACGAAATTAATTCGTTCCGCGGCTAATTTCGTAACCCGAAAAACCTTCGTAACCTGAATTGCCATAGGCGCTAATGGAAAAAATAGCTCTCTGCTGCCCTCCGGTGGCGGAAAATAGCGCCGAGGTTTTTTCGTAACCCGAAAAAACCTTCGTAAGCCGAAACAATAAATCCCTATGGGATTTTTTCGTATCCCGAAAAATTCGTAAGCTGGGTAATTCGTATCCCGGGGTACCACTGTAGTGTTTTTTTAAAACCTGTACTAGTCATTGCCTGCAGCTCCACAGAAAGCAAAAATGCAGTGACAAACCTTGAACTTACTGTTGTGTTATGTGTGAAACAGCCTTCAGAATCCTGTTTCATTATGATCCACCATAGTTACAGGGCTACAAAAAGCCCTGCCTATTGATACAGAATCCAATCCTCTTCAACCCACTGCAAATAGTAATCATTCATTGCCTTATGATCCATTTTTGACTGATTGGCCTAGGCGAAGATCAAGACAGAAGAATCAAATGATCTTCATACGCACATGTCTTCCAAATACAGGGTTTTATATAAGTAACTGATGTGAGGATGATATCAACATGGAGAATGTGGGGAAATGCTGTGTTATGTAACAACAGTTGGTGTCTTCACTAGTAAAACTTGAATATTAAATCTGGAAGATATACTCTACAGATCTTTTGTGGACTTATAAATTCTGCTGCCATTATGAAAGCTTAGATAGTTAGGAGTCATTAATGACTATCTGATTGCATGCTGACTTTTTAAAGCCATATCTCCATGTATGCTACTCGTGTTAGTTTTTGTCCGTTATATGTTTTTGCCAGCTCAAATAACAACAACAAGTGGGTTGAAATGAACAAAGTCTATCTCGCTGTTCACAAATAAAACATGAACAGTAGGAGGTCTCTGAGCTATTTAAAGAATTTCATGGACTTTGAAAACCATTCACTGTGGATCATGCTGTGTTTTCCTCAAACACTCTGAAATTATTTTTTAAAGGTTGACAGGTTCGAAAATTCTATCACCAAACCCTAGTTTTAGTGTTTCCATGATATTGTGTAGAGGAAGCTAATGAAAGATTCCGAGCTAAGACCACATCATGTGAACTATTTTAATGCACAATCATATATAAAAAGGAAACAGAATGTTTCCCTAGTCTAGAGTTTTTGCAGCCCTTGAGAACTTGGGTAGAAATACAAACAATCACTAACCTGTGCTGTCTCTGAAAGTTGTAATTGACTTTGGGCAGGTGTCATTCTAGGCAAACAAAGAAGCTTCATGTTTTGAAATCTAAAGGAAATTGTTTGAAAGAGACAACTTTGCAGGAAGATAAGTGAAGTTTCATCGACCCATTCTTTATCCTATGGACATAGGACAGCACTGTGATTATGAATTCTGATCTCTAAGGGAAAAAAACTCCAAGAATAGCATGGCTTAGGTGCCCCCCTCCAATCAATGATTGGGTCTGAGCAATATGATTTGCCATTCGGCTATGGAAACCCACTGGATTACCTTGGGTGAGTTACACAGCCCTAGAGAATCCTGTGATAGGTTCACCTTAGGGTCACCATAAATGAGAAATGACTTGAAGGCACAACAACAACAACAACAACCTGTTCTAGGAATGGTAAGAATTCAGTTTGATTGATTTTTTTAGTAAAGAACATTCCAATTATACACATTTTCCACAGATCTGAAGGGAAATTGGGCCCTAACAGACAGGCCAAAATAAAGCTGCTTTGGGTCACTTTGGGGGTATGCTGTTTAAATGACATACACATCTTAAGAGGCCAGAAGCTGTGCCAAAGCTGCGCTCCGGTCCTTAGGACTGGAGCATGGCTTTTGTGCAGCTTCCGGCCTCTTAGGACGCATGCAGCATTTAAACAGCATTCCTCCAAAGTGACCCGAAGCAGCTTTATTTTGGCCTGTCTGTTCAGGCTCAATTGAGTTTAAAAAGAATGTCTCACATCATTGATCATGTTGTAGAACTGGTCAGATAATTTGTTCTAGATGTTTTGAAACTTTTTTTTAAAAGTTAGGCCTAATCATACAGAGTGCACAAATGAGTCAAACATATTATTATTATTTTGTTTTTCCAACTAGGAAATAGTTATATTAAAAAGTATCAACGAATCATATTATCATTAGATTTTTACTATTAATAAACAACATTTTAAGCTTGTTCATCTGGAACTGAAGGGAGAAATTTATCATGAAAATGTCAAAGGCACATTTGATCAGTTTGTGGGCAATATACCCTAGTGTAACTCTGAACTTAATTAGCTGAAGTAAAGTTCAAAATTCCATTTATGAATTATTCTTGTTACACGGTTATCATATAGTATGATGTGAATAAAACCTGTCCAAAAAGGCTGCTTTGTTATAATGCATATAGAAAGAGAGTTGAGGTTTTCAGAAATCAATGTATATTTATGTTTTGTACATCTCTTTTATAAATGCTCATTTATTATTACAAGTATCTTCCTTTTTTATTGTCTCTCCTTTTCAAGCTTCAGAAGAATAATTTTAACCAAGCATGCCAGACATTTCATGTTCCCCTACTTTGTTGCATGTACACCATAGATACAAAGTTACATCTTCGTTGACACATTAAAACAGCACCATAAGTGTAAGAACATCTTTGAATTATTTATCCTTTGCCAGCAAAAGTGACACGTATTGTATCTAACAATGAGCGTTAACAAAGAAAGCACTTTTCATATGGGTTGAAGATTATTTACATGAATTGGGAAGAAATAATGATGAACTGCTTAAATTATTTATATTATTGTCAAATGTATTAACTGTTGCAAACTCTTGAGAAAGAGCTCTTTCAGTCTGCCATAACACTGAAGGAATTCTGTAACTATTTACTGACTGTCATTTCCTTTCTTAAGTATCAATTGTTCAAAACTTAATATCAGCAAACACTTATATTTCATGCTAATTTTATGGAAGTCATAAATTTAAGGCAATTAAAGATCATTAAAAAAATTAGATCCCGTAATTCCACAAGGAAAAAAAAGTTGTCATAATTTTAAAAGGTTTCTCTCTCTCTCTGTTATTCTTAGGCCCTGTAGAGTCTGGCAAAAGTGCCAAACTGTGGGTGGAGTCACAGCGTAACATTCACACACTCGATGCCATGACCCCACCACCATGGCACCATTTTGACGCATGCTCATTTACATGGCATGCACCATGATGATGCCACTGTGGTGCAGCACCCAAAGGGCACAGCGCAGAAGGAGCATCATCATGGTGCGCCACCGTGCCTATGACACCCCGTCCCAGGATAAAAAGAACATGCTTTTCGTGGCTTCTTTTTGCTCCCTGAGGAGGCCACAGTGTGTGGTTGCCATAGGCCCAATCTGGGGTGAAAAGGGATGGTGTCCCACTGCCCATTTGTACAATCCCTTAGTCAGCATTCTGGATGGAACGAACCTATTCCCTTACTCAGGGCAGCTCTGCTTCAGCAGTTTGGGAAGAGGGGAATAGGTGAGACAGGGAGATATTATGATCAAGCCATAGCTATTTCAGGCAATTTGAGATCAAAACAAAGGTGGGTTTAGAGCAGAGGGTTATCTTTCTAGCCGTGGTCTGAGTGTGACCCTCTTTATATACAACCATGGCAATGTAGACCGAGCTTGTCACCTCAGGGCTGGATAGATATTTTTGTTTCCTTATCTACATTGATGGCCAAAATACCATAAAGGCATTGGATCACATCTGATCGAGGAAGCTATGCAGGATCAGCTTTGGTTAGTACTTGGATGGGAGAATGCTAATGAGTACCAAGTGCTGCAGACTATATTTCAGAGAAAGGAACTAGAAAAAACACCTCTGGATATTTCTTGCCTGAGAAAACCCTATGAAATTCCTGGGGTTTCTGCAACCTGAAAGCACATACACACAAACCTACATGAATAAGGTCATGCTTCCCATCCAGAAGACTAACTCAGAAACCTGTATTAGGGAATCCCATTCCTTTCCCCTAATTTTTTAAAATGTAAATCATCCTTACACTTACAATTTATTATCATGTTTTCATTGTGAAAGCGTCCCAAAGCTGAGTACAACACCAATAAAACACAATAAAATCATGAATCAGTTTCAATGATTTGGAAGTTACTTCCTGCCTTAAACCCCATACCTGTAATATGTTACGTGTCTTATTTTTTGATAACAAAAACATAATGATACTGCAGAAATAATCTGGTTTCACACCACTTTAACTGCCATGGCTCAATGCTATGGAATTTTAGGACTTGAAACTTGTTGTAGAATCAGAGCTCTTTCTTAGCGAAGGCTAATTATCTCACAAACCTACAGTTCCTAGAATTCCATAGCATTGAACTATGGCAGTGTCAAGAATGGACAAGGAAATAGAATGTCCTTTCCAACTCAGAATGTCCAAATCAGAAATGTAATGAAACTGTGACCTATTTAAAGCTAGGTGTCTTCATTCCAGGGCCCAGTAACACTACAAGGAAGTTCTGAAACCGCGTTTCATCAACAGTGGCATGTTGTTCCCAAAGAAATATCACTAGATTGCTCAAAATGCTGCAAAATCAACTTGGAGGTGTCTGCTTGATTTTGTTTCTGGTCAGCATGCAAACATTGCAGCACTCACATGGCTGACAGCTTCTGCATAGTCAATTGCTCATGAGTTATAAATCCAGTGCATTTGTGGGATATCTGTAGTGTATCAGACATCATTTTAGCTGAGATTAGCCAATCAGGTCATGAACATGCTCAACAATTTGTGGAGTTGACACTGTTGAATGCCTGCCAGACCTTGCTGCATCTTCAGTCTCAAAATCACAGGAACTTCATGATGGCCTGGTATTCAGCACTTGAAAATTTCACACTTTTTGTTAACATGGTTCTATCAATACTCTGAAAAATATCAGAACGTGGATCTATGGTCCTGCAAATTGGCAGTTTACAATACAAAAGAATACTCTTTCAAGCTACAGTGACAAAATAATTTGGGAAGTGGGCCAGGCTAAGAACTTTTCATCATCCCCTTGTATGCAGCTGTAAAATGTCAGTTTCTGATTTACACCAATAAAAGTTCCTCTTGGAGACAATGGAAACTAGTGGGCATCCTTACATAAAACCTGATCACACTGTTGGGTACTCTGGTTTTGATACTTCTTTTCCCCTTATGTCTGGAATTACATATTTTTCTCTCTCATACAACAGACATTCACTTCTGTGGAGGAATCATGACAGCTTTTTGTACATAGAGATATACAGAAACTAGGTTCATCTGTTTTACCATTTATTGCTTATTTACTACCACATTTACCAAGTTTTCTCATGCAGTATATAATAAGCATGGGGAAATTTTTTCCTGATTTCTATGTTGTGGAACATTTATTTTAAGTGCCCAGTGCTACCCTGTAGAATCACTTATTCTGATATTTTTTTTAATCATGCATATTATTCCACTAAACATTGGTCATCATAGCCAGCATATAGCTATTAATATACAGAATCACTGGCAGTGTTTAGAAAGCTGAACTTTATCTCCTTGATAATATGCATGATAAGTATTCTTGGTGTCAAGCGGTATAGTTATATGTGATTGATATGAATCTGCTTGCCTGCTAGGAAGCAAAGAGATTATTTTATAAATGATGGATGGAGACTGTCAATATCCTAAACAGAAATACAATTGCTAATGCTTTCAGAAAAAAACATATATACACATTGAATTTCAATGGACACACTTCTTCAGAGAGAAATCTAACATAATTTTTGCAGAAGAGTTAAAAGTCAAACATAAAAAAATGCCTATGGCTTGACAATCTATAAACATCATCTCTTCTATATGACTGCAACACAGAGAAAGTAAAGTAGGACAAAAATCTATTGTAGAATCAATGGAATCCATGCATGGTACTGTGTCCCATTGATTTTTTCCCTCTCAATTGCTTTGAAGAGCTTTAAAACTGCCAATAATTATATTCACAGTAGACATATAGGGGTTAATGTGTGAGTAGCACACTTTGTATAGCATTTGTGTACAATGACTATCATTTGGTCAATATCACAGTATTACAGGGACACTGTGCTAAAATGTATCCATTTGGCTAATAGTATGTAGTGAGCTGTGACATTAGATATTAGTATATTTAATATTTCATGCTTTTAAAGATCTGTTGCTAATAAAAAGTTTATGCTATATTAGATGTCTTAGGACTAGTTTATAAAATATTACTTCACAAGCAGCTATTAATTCTACATTTATCTGGTTCAATTATTTGTCACCATTAAACAGTGGAGAAATTTCTCAATATCTGTTTGACATGGTGTGATGGAAAGTAATTTTGTCTTTTTCATCTTTTCAAAGATAGTCAGGAGTTTATGTATATATTCTAGTTCTGTTTTTTCTTTTCCAGTCTTCCAAGGACTGATGTTTTGTGATGTGAGATGGAATGTCCAGGAAGATGGAAATGTTCTATAACTGATTTTTGTGTATTCCCATTCTTATCACATCTCCTTTCTAGTTCCCAGATAGCATCACTTCCTCCACCATTCATATGATTAGCTGCTCACCTTGGCTTTAGGCCTTTGTCATGCAAAGACCATTGTTAAAACTGAACTTGTTACT
This sequence comes from Sceloporus undulatus, assembly GCF_019175285.1. Classification (NCBI taxonomy): domain Eukaryota; kingdom Metazoa; phylum Chordata; class Lepidosauria; order Squamata; family Phrynosomatidae; genus Sceloporus; species Sceloporus undulatus. Next base: position 187,771,254 of record NC_056525.1, on the reverse strand, counting down.
TCATCACCATACTCAAATGTTTTGCCTTTTTATTGCTGATCACACATTTTTATTTCTTATCACTCATTCACAGCTATAATGGTCTGTTCATAGGCACTTCATTCCAAGCATTTGGTGAAGTAGATTTAGGTCTATGAAAGTTAAGACTGCGAACTACTTTCTCTCACTTAATCCCAAAGGTGCTGCAAGATTCCTTTGAATACCAATCCAGATTAACACAGCTATGTCTTTGAATTCTACCGATAGAAAATACATATTTATTTTTTTCCACTTCCCTGTTTAATTCCATGTGTTATGAATGGCTTCAACCTAGTTCTCATAATGCCCACACACACAAAATCTTCTGTTGCAACAGAACAACTATGCTCACAGATTATTGTTCAAATATCTCTTCCTAAACATGCAGTTATAACCAGTGCTTGGTACTACTGACTTAACATCAATGAAATTAAAAACTACAGACATAACATTCACTATAGTAGACAATTCCTTGTTTACAATAGACAAGGAATGGGAGTGAAGAAGGTAGGCAAGCAGCCAGATATATGTCAGTTAGTCCAAAACTGTAATTGCCTAAAATAATGCAAAAGCTTTTCACTTTTTAATATAAAAGGAAGATTTTTCTAAGTTAAATTAGACTATATTTAAATGTTAAATTGTTTTAAAAGAATACCTGTGCAAACACCATTGTCATGGAATTCCAGATTAAATTTCTGCAAATTGCTGCAAAAGAGAAAGAAGTGCTTGTGCTTTGCAAAACCATTTCTGCCAAGCAATATTTTTCAGTACCTGCACTGTTTGTACTTAATGTTTTCTCTGCTGAAGTTGAGCTCAGAGAAACTAGATGAAGCATTCAGGTACATTAGAAAAATAATTAAAGACCAAGAATTTCCAATTACAGAGTAACACTTACTAGACAATAGGTTGACATAAGAAAGGTTTCATATTTGGAAGGAGAGTTTTCAGTGAATAGAGAAAATGAGGAATGAATAGATTAAACATTAATACTGCCATATATATACTTTAATAATATTACTTCCTTTTAAGTTAAATAGTTAATAGGAGAATAATCTACCCAAAGTTACAAATATGTAAATTCCAGTTGCTTGTTGGGGAATTACTCAGGAACTCAGGTGCCTTGCGCAGAAGTCTATAGCTTCATCTGCACTGTGGTAAGTGCTGGTGTGAAAATCTAGTATGACTGCTCTCTCCCTGAGTAACCTGTTCAAAACAAGAATCTATGGTACCATAAACCATAACGTAAATGGAAGTAGTTTTAAGTCTCATAGGTGGCATCTGCATTGCAGAAATAATGCAGTTTTTAAAAAAATTTTTTTTATTAAATTCTCCAAAAATTAAAAACAAGCATTGCACAGCACACAGAACATTTAACAAATGTACACAAATCAACTAACAAATACATCACTTAAATAACAAACATCTAGTTACTTCCTCATAAGTTGTAGTCACCTTCTTTTATGTATTAAACTTGTCTTTCTCTTTCCTGAATACTGTCCATGAGGGTTTTGTACAGATTATCCTTGTGTCATGCACCCTCTTTTTTCTCTGATGTATTATTTTTATCCCCATTTCCTCTTTTCTAACATTAATTATAACCCGAATTCTCCTTATGCATATAATATTTCTTAAATTCAATAGAATTTTTCATCTTTCTATTTTTATCACCAGTTTTTCTATTTTTCTATTCTTTCCAAACTTGGCCACTTTTCAGCCCAATATTTTTTGGTTGAATACCATTCCTTCTCTATCAAATCTATTGATGTATCCTGTTCATATTCATAATTTCTTTTAATTTTACTAACCAGTCTTCAATACAAAGAAGAAGGCTTTCATGGCTGGCATCCATAGTTTTTTGTGGGTTTTTTGGGCTATGTCACCATGTTCTAGAAGAGTCTATTCCTGACATTTCACCAGCATCTGTGGCTGGCATCTTCAGAGAACTTCTTCTTCAATGGAGGGTACTTTTCCATCCTCCCAATATTTAGCATAATATTTAGCAGAAATAATGCAGTTTGACACCACCACTTTAACTCCCATGGCTTCTTCCTATGGAATCTAGGAATCTATAGTTTGTTGTGGCACCAGAGCTCTCTGACAGAACCTAGGGCTGCATCCAAAATGCAAAAATAATCCAGTTTGAAACTGCTTTAACTGCAATTGCTCCATGCTATAGGATTAGGGGATCCATTTAGCCTTCTCTATCAGTGCCTTCTCTATCAGTGAAGTTCTGGTGGCACAAAAAACTACAAAAACTACCATTCCATGGTAGTTAAAGTGGTGTCAAACTGAATTATTTCTGCAGTTCTAAGACCAGACAGGTTCTAAGGCCAGACATGTACCCTATCAGTTAAAGCTCATTTATAGTTCATCAAGCTATGCTCAAAAAATTACACAGGCCTTCTTAAGACTAGTATACACACAGAGGTTTAGTGAATATTGTTTGACTTGCAATAGATATCTAATTAATGTGTACTGAAAATGTCTTCGATATTTATTGTATTAATCATTCAAAGTTCTTTTAATCCCTGGAGTTTCTATTTCCTGATTTAGTTCAATTTATATTCTTTCAAGATGATGTTTTAGATCTCGGATTTGTGCTATCAAAACATGAAAAGAAAAAGTTAGAAAACGTTTGAAATGAAAAACTACACCCCCATACTACATTTTTAAAAAGAAAAATTGCAAATATGCTCATGCATTTTATTATAATTACATATTTTGATGACCTTCTTAAAGCTCAAAGGTATATTATTTAAATGATGTGTGTGCAGGTTTTGGAAGCATCTGTTGTGGAATAATTTCTAGAAAACTAATGTTTCTTAGCAAATAGTTGAAGTAAACAAATGATGTGTTGCATTGTGTTATAGAGTATGTTATACAATATTACTGCTGTTGCTAAAAGATGCCACACATCCAGAACCTGAGCACAGTGGAGAATCTGTATGAGTAACTTATTAAAAATAGAGGCATAACTAAACTTTGCTCCAAGTTACCTCTCTTGGATTTCATGGTATATCACAACCTGAGAAATAAATCCTTTGCACAACAGAACTTGTAAACATCCAAATACTATATCTGTCTTAGGCCAATTAAGCATTTTGTTACAAGTGTAGAAAAAGACAGGAAATAACACACTGAGGGGTAAAACAGACGGTCAAAATAAGCAGGTTTAAGGCCAGCTTCAAGTTGGGGGCATTTAGATGACACATGCCTTGAAGCTGACCAGGAGGTGCACCTAAGCTGCGCTACAGGGAGAAAAGCTAGACTAAAAAGGAGCTGAATTTTTCCACTTCTTTCCAGAAAGTGTGCACCTTTGTATGTACATATAAATGCACAGATGCCAGGTTGGCTCCAAAGGGGCACTCTTTTCAAACCCTAACCCTAATTGTGCATGCAAATGCCCCATCTCAGGAGCACATTTAAAAGGGACGGAGCTGCTGTACCCAAAAGGTGAGGGTGGCAATGCCCAAAAAAGAAACTGTGACAACTCTCATGGAGATGAGTACAACATACACAAAATAGAAAATCAAAGGGGAGGCAAGGGGTGAAAGGAGGCATGACTGTACCTTGCTGACATCTGCATGGGCACACTTCTACAATGTCCCAGTAAAGCTCTGCATGTGCGAATGTATGCAGGTTTACAGGGAAGGCCATCCAATGGGATGGCTGTCAATGGCGGTTCACTTCTGTGAAGGTGCACAAGGAGGTGCATCAGGTGGTGAGGAACAGTAAAAAAAAAAAAAGAGTATTCATATGAGTATCCAGTGGCATGGCTTGAAGCCATACTGTGTGGTCATGACATGTGCACTCCAGCTGTCTTGGGAGCTGACAGTACAGTTAGTGTGATTTCAGAAAAGGCAGCTTCAAGCTGCTTCTTCTGCCTATCTGTTTCATCCCTGAGAGTGGTTATGATGGTGAACAGAAGGAGAGGAAAGCCAGAAGGGCATCTTTGTTAAAGGAGCGTTTAATGCCTAACTGGAAAGCAATAGACTGGGAAAGCTCACAGAATTTGTCCATTTCCTTATGGAAGGTAAGAAAGTGGAAGGTATTTTTTGAGTTACAGTGTTTAGAGATGTGACCACAAATTCCCAAATGGCCATCACTACACTGGCAGCTATTTATTTCTTAGTTCATGTCTATCTAGTACTAAACCCAAATTCACTTATTTGGAGAATGTGGTCTTGTCCATATCTGGCATCAGAAGATAGTTTCCTCTCCCTCCTTCATTACAGATACAATAATTCATATGATCTGAGACAAATGATTCACACAAACATCAGAATGTGCAGGTACTCATTTCAGATATATGCCCAAATCTGTATTAGATTTCAGTGACTTTAGTCTACTTGCTGAATTTTCATTCTGTAGCCCATAATGTAAATTGAGTAAATGATTATTATTATTATTATTAACCTTTATTTATGAAGCGCTGTAAATTTACACAGCGCTGTACATGCAATCTTTTTAGTTAGACGGTTCCCTGCCCTCAGGCTTACAATCTAAAAAAGACATGATACAGAAGGAGAAGGGAGTGGTGACGAGAAAGGGTAAGAGGTCCAGCAGTTCCTCTCAACCTCCGAGGCCTGGACCAAGGCAGATGGACTGGAGGGAGGGCAAGGCTTCATAATGGATGGTTAATCATTATCCAGGGAAAATACATAATCACAAGTAGGATAATACATATACAGTACATAGGAATACAGGAAATGGATCGATAAACAGCCAATGATCCACCTTTTTGGATCAATTAATAAACAGCACTAGTTGTGAAGTGACTATATTTGCTAATAAAGTTGCTACATGCTATAAAAGCTACAAAAGGTCAATAAAGAGGCTTTGGATTGCAGGTGTTTAGTGTTATTTCCAGATCCTAACATCTTCATTAAGGGTTCAGAGAGTAGGGCTGGAAATTAAAACAAAACAAAACAAAACAAAATTTAAAAAAACTGAACAAGTGGTTTTGTTTTGTTTTGTTTTGTTTAAACTAGTTTTTTTCCTCATTAATGTGTAGGCTACACCAATATGGGACTAATTAAGTAGAAAAATGCAGTTCAGATGTCATGGTTGCAAGCTTTAATAATCATTGTTCTTTTAAAAATTTTCTTTTTAAGTAGGTTGTTTTGGCTGAATTTATGTTAATTGAAGGAATTGTTTTTGAGTGGTAGTAGTTCTTGCACTATAAAATAAAGTGATAATGGTGTGGTACAGAGCGCCAAAAAGAGGCGCCTGCTCTGCAGGAGGGCCACAGCAAACAAATTGTGCGACGCTGCTGTGCAGCCAAAAAGGAGTGCTTGGAAGCGGCTCCTTTTTCTGGTGCTGCTGTGACGCAACAAAGCGCCAGAGATATTGCGATAATGTCACAGTTGTATTGCCCTGTTTGGAAGCGGCGCAGCTGTGACGTCATCATTATGCACCTCATCTGGTGGGCGTGCCGCAGCTGCAGCACCCTCGTCACATGCAAGGGTTCGCCAGCATGTGGGCGCTCTGCCCACCAGGCAACCCTCACACATGACGAGAGCGCCGCAAAGGCCCGTCTGTTCCAGGCCTAGAAAAAAGCAATTGACACTAGATACTGGTCTAACAATGAAGAACTGCCAGTAAACTGTTAGAGTTCAAAATGTTTACATCCAAGCAGTTGTTTCAGTAAGAATTGGAAAATAGTAATAATAGCCAGACTAGTGTGTGTGTGTGTGTGTGTGTGTGTGTGTGTGTGTATGTGAATAATCAATTTAATCAATTTAAATGACCAAGAGTGTTTTGTTAAACTTATTTGGTTCAAACCAAGATTTAAACCATGGTTTAAACCAATCTGTCTGAAATCAGCCAGCCCTGCCAGAGGGCCATTACCAGTTTCTATAACTCAGTGCAAGAAACCTTTCTGTTACAAACACTAACAATACCTTCCATACAAGGATAGCTACTAGGATGCATAAGCTCAGGTATGGACTGTCAGGGCTGATGAGTTACTTGGCTTTGTTTCCTAGGTTCCTAAAGAGTATGGGTGAAGTTATGCCCAGGATCAGAGGATCATTTTCAGCATCTCATGGAACACTATATTTGTGTGTGTGTGTGTGTGTGTGTGTGTGATGGTTTGGACTTTTACAAAAAATGTTCTTGTGTATTTACTAGAGAAATTAAGGTAAACTATAATTATGGATGTCATGTAATATCACCCAGAGTCACGGAGTTTCTCCACAGAAACTGGATTGCTAATTAAATAGGCACACGTATCTTCCCACATATCCTCCGACCCCAAGACTTTGCCATTCAACAACAGACCAACACATAGAGTAACATGTAAATCACTTCCTCTCAACCCAGGGTCACATAATATATATACCCCCACTCACTTCCATGCCACCGTAGAATCATAGAGTTGGAAGAGACCACAAGGGCCATCCAGTCCAATCCCCTGCCATGCAGGAACTCTCAATCAAAGCATCCTCGACAGATGGCCATGCAGCCTCTGTTTAAAGACCTCCAAGGAGGGAGATTCCACTGCTCTCTGAGGGAGTGTGTTCCACTATTGAACAGCCCTTACTGTCAGGAAGTCCCTCCTAATGTTGAGGTGGAATCTATTTTCCTGTAGCTTGCATCCATTGTTGTGGGTCCTGTTCTCTGGAGCAGCAGAAAACAAGCTTGCTCCCTCCTCAATATAACCAACCTCTGAAGATACCAGCCACAGATGCAGGTGAAATGTCAGGAATAAATTCTTCCAGAACATGGCCACATAATCTGTAAAAACCCACAAAAAACTATAGATGCCTGCCATGAAAGCCTTTGACTTGACATTGTATATTGCAAAGCTTCAATTCAGACACACAGTATCTATAGTGGCAACAGTTAATCAAAGATGGAGAGATTATAGATTAATGAAGTCTTCCACCAGAACCACGAGGTCAGGTAGATGGTTCCCACATTTGAGGCCATAGCAGTGGAACAGTAGAATGTAGCAAAGGTGGGATTTTGGGCAGTCCATGCATTTTGTGGCAGTGGTTGAGATAAGTGGAGCACAGGTGGCCACTGGAAATGTTGTTTTGGGCAGTTGGAAGTAGCTTTTGGTTGCTTCTGAGATGGAACGGGCCAAAACAACATTTATTTCCCCCCACCATTCCCTTCTCCTTTTGTGTCGTGTCTTTTTAGATTGTAAGCCTGAGGGAAGAGAACTGTCTATTATCCCCTCTGTTGTAAGCAGCCCGGATTCCCAGTGATTGGGTGACATATAAATAAATCCTATTATTATTATTATTATTATTATTATTATCATCATTATTATGATGATAATAACAAAAACATTTCAGTGCTGGGCAGAAGGTTTTAGCAGTCAAGAGCTGCATGCATCCAGCAGCCCACAACACACTTACACCTACTATAGGGCATCTCTGAAATTTAAGCTTTTCTCTAGCTTCTTGCTTGACTTAATAAATTACCTTTGCTTTGCCCTCCAGCTCACAATTGATCTTAATAGACCAAAACCATATTTGTACATTATTTTATTAATAATAATTAAAGTAACATCTGACTAATGCTATAAGGTACCTGGGGATTTAAATCCCTATTTAAAAAAACAAAAAAACAAAAACAAACAAACAAAAAAAACAAAACTGATTTCTACTGATTTCTCTATAAAATTATTGGCTCTATACAATTATAGTAATATTCAAAACAAAGTGAAAAATCTCTTCCTTTTGCTGTTATTTTTAATTATTATTTTTCAGTGGGAAGATTTTTTAAAGCAATTTTTAAAAGCAACAAACCTTGGGAGATTCTTGATGAGGCTTGCCAAGGTGAGGTTTGCCAAGGTGAGATGACTTTCACAGTGTTAATACAGAATCCATTTCTCTGTGTGTGTGCATGAGAGAGGCAGAAAGAGAGAAATAAAGAGAATTTGTTTGTCATATATGGCATTTCAGGGCACATTCTGCTGGGACCTCTCCTTGCATTAAGTTCTGCTGAGTGGAAGCTGAAAAATTGCATGGCTGTGATCATTCATTTAAATGGGCCTTGAAATGGGAAAGTTCACAATGTGTTTGCCTTTCATCAACTCTCAAGAAGGCTTTGTGTTTTTCCTGAATGGTAAAGATTGCTCATGTATCTTCCACCCACATTGTGTTTGCCTAGATGGGTGAATAATTTGAAGGTCCACTGTAATTACCTGGACTACTTAATACCAAATTCCTTTTTTGTCCTTTAAATAAAACCCCTTTGAGCACCTATTTCCAATGGCATTATCACATTTAGGAGGGTAAAATTAGGTACTTAAAAAACCTTTCAGTTCTCAATACAAATTCTCTAGACAATCTCATGAGTTTTTAGGTTTCAGATCAGTATTTTGTATTTAATAAAGTGAGAGTACTCTCATCTAGGAAATTCTCTTCATACAGAGCAGGTACAGCCTATGGAGGATGATTTTTAAAAAGTATCACCATTGATATTCAATATGTAAAGAACCGGAGGCAAGTAGGCTGCTGGCAGGCCACCCTTTTTAGGTGGTCTGTCCCAGGCCATATATTTGATTTTAAAGTAAAATTTTACAAGAAGAAAATCTAGGCCTGGGACAGACCACCTGAAAAGGGCGGCCTGCTGACAGCCTACTTTCCTCTGGAAATAGGTGCTCAAAGGGGAGGAAAAGCCACCAAACCGTACAGCTTCCCTCTGGAGGAAAAAGAACCTGGGAAAAGCAAGTTCTTTTTAAGCCACAGGAGTGGCATAACAAGTGCACCACTAGTGCACTCGTTATGTAAGTGCCGTGTGGCAACATGCAGATGCCACGTAGTGCTTACCTAACAATGGTGGCGCCCGTGTATACAGGGCGCCATCATTGTTATGCCACCTGCACATTTTCGGGTTAGGGTCCGTGTGGTTGCCGCTTGTTGGTGGTATGTACCGCGCTCTAGTTTCTTTCCTCTTATAAATCTTACGTGTGGTGGCGAGGGGAGTAGTTATTGTTCACCTTCTGTCTTGTCAGTTTGATTAGTGTGTTTGAAAAAGCCACTGTTATCACTCATATTTATCAACATCTATCTTTACCAGTGGTGCTGAAAATACTTCATGTTTGGTTCACATTCTAGAAGAGACAACCAATATGTTGAATCCTATTCCTCAAAAAGGATCAGCACCTCCCCTGTACTATTGACATGGAAATCACCAGCCACCATTGGTGCTTCACTGGGTTAAATAGAATACACTGACTATCAGTTTAATAGATTCATGGCAATGACTGTATATTTTGGATTGGGGTCATTGCCCAATCCATTTCACATTTCCACTGCATGTTCTCACTCTTTATTGCAGGGGTAGGCAACCTTTTTGAGCCGGGGGCTGGGTTGCTGTCCCTCAGACAACTGGGGGGCCGAAGCCAAAATAATAATAATAATAATAATAATAATAATAATTTTTTAAAAATTAAATAAATAAATAAACCGGGGCAAATGTAGGACAACATTTTCAAATGGTGGACACTTTTTTTAAAAAAGTGGAGGACACGCAAAAGAATTGCTGATTTTTTAAAAAATGTTAATATAAATGCACGTTTCTTAGGCATCTATTGACAATTGCCCCTACGCGCGAGAGGCTAAAGGCCCCGGTGGCAATCGGCGGCAGGACCGGGCTGGGGCTGGTCCCAATGCCTCGCCGGGCCGCATCCGGCCCGCAGGCTGCAAGTTGCCTCCCCCTGCTTTATTGTGTTTCCTAATGAAACAGTATACTACATTAAAAACAGCCACACTCTTA
>NC_056525.1:187735922-187756501 GCF_019175285.1 Sceloporus undulatus | reverse complement strand
GCCACACTCTTATTTCAGGACTAAACTATTATTTTACCTTCCTGGATTGTCTAGTTTGGATGTAAAACCATTTAATCAAGGGGGGGGGGGGCAGAGCAGCAATGTATATAGTTTAATGGCTGTTGCAGAGAATAATTGTTATTACTGCATCATTAACAACTGTCTTGTTTATATAGCATTCTGAGAGGTGATTGCATATTTCAGATAAATGAATGCAAGAGAATGTTTTTAAGGCATGCTTTTTTGGCTGTAAAAAAGGTAATAAGAAATGAGCTTATCATTCTGAAAATATGTGTTTTAACACTGGTGCTATTATTAGAGGACATGTTGCTATCTAAATCTCATACATGTAATGAATGCTTCCCTAGGTGTTAAACTACTGAATCATCTGTCACTTTGAAGTAGGGAGTTAGAAGACAAAATGGATTGACTTGTCCATCAAAATGTGCTTGAAGAAAAACTTCAGTGACTTCTTTGGAGGGAATGACACTGAAATGTAGAGCAAAGGTAGAATAGAAGTTACAAAATTCAGAAACTCCAGTTCCTTATACAGGTGAGTTGCTCAATGAAGATATTAATTAGGTATTTTGTCTGTGTGTATCAAAAATGTAGAATGTGGAAAATATGTACTGTATTATCATGCTTGCTTAATGTTCATACTGTAATCTATGCCAGCCTCATAAATCAAATTGCTAAACTGAAATCAATAATCATAACAAACAATTATCATCATTATTAAGTTCTATTAGGAGGTCAGACAATGTAAAATCTGCAGCTTGATGTAAGTCATCCATCTCTTGCTATGCAACCTAATAAGTCAGGGGTATTTTTGGAATGGCGGATGAATAGTAGAAATCAAAACTAAACATACTATTATACAGCAAAATCCTGCTTCGAGGACCAGTGGATCTTAATCTTGTTCAAAGTTGCAGCCTTGAAATATTGTGCAAGCTGTTTAGGTTCCTGAGTGTGACTGCAAACTCTTCACAAATACATCTCCCAAAGTACTGTAGCTCTTTGTATAATCACGTGATTAACAATAAGGCCCCAACTGAAAGTGTGTAAACACTTTTAGGTCCCTTTCATTCTATTAGAAAGATTTCAATACATAGTGTGCATTTAGACTACAAAAGCATATCACTTTCTTACCATTCTAAAAATGATGGCTCCATTCTATAGAATCCTGGGACACAGACCTCTCTGCTACAGAGTTCCAGCCCATATCTCCGAACCAACAGAGAAATCTAAGTATTTCACCAAACAACAGACCCTAGGATTCTGCAGAATGCAGTTTAGAGTCAGGGTAGTTAAAGTGGCAGGCAGCACACTGCTATAACCTTGTAATACAGAATTCATAGGCATAGCCATTGTTAGTCTGTAATATCAGTATGCAAAGGGATCTTGTAGCACCTTTGAGACTAACTCTGCAAAAGATATTTTAGCATGAGCTTTTGTTGACTTGGGCTTTACCCACACTGCAGAAATAATCCAGTTTGACACCACATTACCTGCCATGGCTCAATGCTAAGGAATTCTGGGAATTGTAGTTTGTTGTGTCACCAGAGCTATCTGATAGAGATAGCTATATGTCTCACAAAACCAGAGTTCCATAGCATTGAGTCATGGCTGTTAAAGTGGTGTCAAAGTGGATTATTTCTACAGTGTGGATACAGCCTCAGTCTACTTCCTCAAATGCAGTTGAGGAGGTAGACTGAGAAGATTATCAGATGAGGCTGAAAAATGTAAGCAAAGCAGGATAGACACATGTGTGACAGAACCTTATCAGATGACACTGTGGCTGAGTTATAGCCAGTCTGTTTTCCACCAGTGACAACTTTTCCTTCAGTTGCTGCCAATATAGCTACTGTAACATTAGGTTTGTACATGATAAATTCCTGGCTTCAGTCACAGCATTGGGCAATCACATCATCTCAGTTTCCACCCCTGCCCCCCCCCCCCCCGCTATTCCCAAGCAGCCCATTTTCTTTTTAAACAAATTATTTTCCTTTTTCTTCCCCTCTCACTTAAATTCCTCCCTACAAACCTGCAAGATACGTCAGGGTAAGAGAGGCTGATTTGCCTAGAGTTTCCGGTCTGCTGCTGTACAAGCTGCTGCACTATGTAGTTACTCCTCAGCATGCAAGCATAGAACTGAACGGTGATTTGTATGCTTTTCAGAAAAATGTTTGAATGGGTAAAAGTTACCTATGACCAATTTGTTCTGACCCTGTCCTTTGGAATATACCCATTAGCTCATGACCTGACAGAGGTGTCACCTTCATCATGTTTGGGATTGTAATCTACATTCATGGGCAACAAAACCTATAAGGAATACAGATAAATGCCAAAATATCAGCTGCTGAAGTAACAGAATAAAGTCAAAAGATCAAAGAATATGTTTCTAATCTAATTTACTAGGGCCCAAAACACACTGCAGAAATAATCATGTTTGAGACCACATTACTTTCCCTGACTCAGTGCTAGAGAATTCTGGAAACTGTAGTTTTGTTAGACATTTAGTCTTCTCTGTCAGAGAGCTCTGGTGCCATAATAAACTACATTTCCCAGGATTCCCTAGCAATCAGCCAGGGCAGTTAAAGCAGTTTCAAACAAGGAGCCCTGATGGCGCAGTGGTTAAATGCCTGTACTGCAGCCATTCACTCAAAACCACAAGGTTGCGAGTTCAAGACCAGCAAAAGGGCCCAAGCTCGACTCAGGCTTGCATCCTTCCGAGGTCGCTAAAATGAGTACCCAGACTGTTGGGGGCAAATTAGCTTACTTGCTAATTAGCTTACTTGCTGTTCACCGCTATGATCTTTGGAATAGCGGTATATAAATAAAACAAATTATTATTATTATTATTATTATTATTATTATTATTATTTCTGAAGTGTGTTTTGGATCTAGGATCGTTATCATAGATAAAAAGAAAAAAGACTGTCTGATATTTATTTTCAGGCAAAAATAACTATTAGGGCCCCCACCCCCCATATTCTTTGGATACTTACTTGATAGTAAGCCTCACTGACTGCAATGAAAGTTACCTCTGAATCAAATGGTACCAGAGTGAATGGCACACATCCTAGAAACTAATGTCACCAATTTCATCTTCCCCGAATTTCATCGTAGAATGGGAAACACACAAAATAAATAGCAGTAGTATTGCAACATCAGCTTTTGAACAGCTACAAGACAAATTTGCTATTTACCTTGAAGAATTGCTTACAGTTACTGAAACGAAATTCACAGCTTATGTTTTCATTCTCTATGAGAGAATTGCTGCTGACATGAGACTGACTCAGAAGGAGCAAGCAGGACAAGGTCAAACTGCACAATTATTTTAATTTTTAGCATATCATGTCTTGGAAGTGTAGGGTAGTTAATGAGAACCAGTGCTGGGTGGAATCAACTAAAACTAACCAACCAAGATAAGACATGTCACTGAAATTTGTAATTTTGGTATAACACTTTCTCCAAACTATCAAACTATATATTACATTTCAGCTCCAATGTCTGTTTGTAAAAGTTCCTATTGTGCAGGAGATTTTTTTTGCAAAAATGATTTTTGAAACAATTTTTGAATTTACAAAATCAATTTGTAAGCATCTGGCAAGTCTTAAAGATGCTGTCCCAATTCTTTTACTTTTTGTTTTTCTTCCCCTTCCTTCCTCTTTTGATGTTGCAAGAGATGAATACAGCTACTTCTTTGAAAACTACCACAAAGTTTATTTAAGGTTTTTAAAACTTATGTATCAGATGCATGCTGTTTTGAATTTGTTATAAGTCACCTTTACAACTAGTGCATGGTATGGTGGTTTGAACATTGACCTATGACATGGAGACTTGGGCCCAATAAAGACGGGTGGGAAGCATCGTCATGGGACCAAAAATAGGGCTCGGGAGAGCGCAGCAACCACAGGCTCCCAAGCCCTAGTATGTGTGGGTGGTGCCATTATTGAGTGGCACCACCCACATGGGGGTGTGCCCATGACGTATGGGCGTCTGAGCGCCCAAACGTCAATGCCAGGAAGGGGAGTCATGGGGCTGCATCTCAGCCATTACGATGTCCAAAGGAAGAAGCCGCTCTAGGCAGCTTCTTCCTGCCTGCGTATCGTTGCTGCACGGTTTGGTTGCATTTCGCTGCCAGTGTGTACTGGGTCTAGGATTCCCTTGGGGTCACCAAAACTCTGAAATGAGGTGAAGGCACACAATAACAAACAACAAAAACCACCTTTGGTCCCATACCAGGAGAAAAACAGCATATAAATTAAGTAAATAGACAGATAATCAATCAGTCAAGGCAATTTTACTTGGTGATTTTTGTGGATTTAAAAAGTATTTTTTAAAGGGAAGATATTTATGGATATGCATTGCAGCATACTGATGGTTTTAACAGTAAGAAACAGCGGACATAAGAGGGAGAGAGAGAGAAGAAGGAAGGGAGGGAGGGAGGGAGGGAGGGAGGGAGGAAGAAAGGAAGAGAGGGAGGGCTTCTGATCCATATAGGGGTCCTTTTTTTTTTTTGAAGCAACTGCATTAGCATTTCTAGCAAAAGGTATTGCTTGACCCAAAGCCAGGTGGAATGGTGGAAGTTGTTACTGTACAGTTGAAAACATACAGAAGTGATTATTCAAATAGAATTAAACTAGTACAATATTAAAATATCACTCATTAAGAGAATAAAAATGCAACCAAAAAGCTAAAAGCGCTTACAACAGTACATATTAAAACAGTTAAAATACTAAAATGCATTAAAAATAAAACTATACACTTACTCTTAAAAAATACAAATTACTGGGGAACTGTGGTTTAAAATGGCCTGGGGGCAGTTAGGTTGCATTTATTTTTATCTTTCTGTTCATAGCAGCAATGGAGGAAGGTTTTCCTGCCTTTAGCTGACTCCAGGCCACTGCAGGTACCAGAGCCAATCCCTTGCTTCTGCTGCAGCACAAGATCACCTTATTTTCATCTTCCCTTGTCTGCCTGCCCATCTGCCTTTCTTGCAACTGCCAATGCTGTGAGCATACCCACTAGAAGCCCCCTCCCAGGCATTAGATCTTTGGTGCCATCTCACAGCCCACAGGGAGCGTGTTTTAATTCACTTTGTGGGTAATTAGCACTTTGTAAGTCAAGATGCCAAGAATCAATCAGTAGCCAGGGATGCTCAGAAAATGAGTTGAGATTTGGTTCCAGTTCCCAGAAAACAAGCCAGAGTCTCTGAGCTGGTTTGAGTGGCTTTCACACAGAAAGAGTGGCAGACATTGTTCTCACCACCCAAAGAGCAGTGGCTTTGCTTGGGGTATATGAGGTGCATGGGTGGGTGCACCAGATGATATCACAGAGTAAGGTGTACCTCCAGTGGGGTGATACACCCAGTGGGACTGGTGCAGCTGCTGGACAGGGAGAAAGTGTGTCCCATTCTCACCTGCCCAGCAGCCACGGAAGACCCGCAAATGGCCCTACCTTTAGCAGTCCAGGTTACTAGTGGGGCAGTGCCTCCTGTTTAGGCTGCACCTACTCTAGAGCCCAAACACCCCTCTGGAGGCCCCAGCAGTCTGCCCTCCACTGACTCCCCTATACTGGGTGACACAAACCCTTGGGACATTACTGCTGAAGAATGTTGCTGGCTGCCTTATGGAGAGAGGCTTATGTTTCAGAGAGAACAGCTGGCGCAGCTACAACTGAGATGCAGATGTACTGAGCCTCTCCCTAAACACTCTTTTTCTGCTGGTATCCCATACTGCTGCCACAAATGCAATTTTACATTGCTTTAACTGCCATGGCTCCATCTTATAGAATCCTGGGCGTTGTAATTTGTTGTTGCACCAGAGCTCTCTAACAGAGAAGGCTCATCTTTAACCAGGCTTTCACAAAACTACACATATCTCACAAAACTACAAATCCTAGAATTCTATGTTGTAGGAGTTTACCAGACAAGGGAAATTGTAAGTATAATCCAATGGCAATCCGAACACAATAATGGAGTTTAACGTTATTGAGTGATAGACTACCACATGCAATTTTGGGCAATGGGAAGTCAGTTCGAATGCAATCATGGGGTTTCACGTTATTGCATGAGAGGTGATCACACGCAATTTCAGGCACTGGCAAGCTATTTTTGGGCAATGGGAAGTCAGTTTGAACGCAATTCGAATTCACGTAAATTCACTGAACTAACGAATTCATGTGAATGCATTCTGGCCCCACTTTCTTTTCATTCGAAATTGAGAGAAATTCCTCCCGTGTGATAAACTCCGTAGAATTCTAGAATTCTGTACTGGCCAGGTTAGTTAAAGTGGTGTGAATTTGCATTAATTCTGCAGTGTAGATGCAGCCTCAGAGAGAGGGACAATATTCTGGGTTTTCAGAACCCTCCCTTTTACACACAGCCCCAATAATCTTGGGAAATAGTTTAGGGTGAAAGCCTGGTTAAAGATGAGCTAGTAACCTCCAAAGATGACTGGGGATTAGAACCTGGGTCTCCCTTTTCTAACTGTCTAAGGCCCGGAACAGACGGGTCTCTGTAGCGCCCTCGTCACATGCGAGGGTTGCCTGGTGGGCGGAGCACCCACATTCCTGGCAACCCTCGCATGTCATGGACGCACCATGTAATGATGACATCGCAGCTGCGCCACTTCCAAATGGGGCAGTGCAGCTGCGACATCACCGCTCTGTCTCTGGCGCTTTGCAGCATCGCAGCAGTGCCGCAAAAAGGAGCCGCTTCCAGGTGCTCTTTTTTTGCTCCGCAGCAACGCCACACAATTTGGTTGCTGCAGCTCTCCGGTAGAACAAAGAGAGGTGCCAGGGAGGTGCCTCTTTTTGGCGCTCTGTACGTTAGATTTTTGCTTCTGTTTGGTCATGAACTAATTTTCTGCCCACTTAGCACAGTGACTTCTTTACCATTTCCTTTGGAACTATCTGTTCCTGCAATCAATAATAAATGTGTACTGAACTCACAATGCTTTAACCATCATTTTTTTAAAAAAAACCACACACACCAAAAACCTTATTTTCATTGAGGGCAGCTTGAGTAAGTTATGTGTACGCTTTTTTTTTTTTAAAAAAAATCAACTAATTGTCATATGAAAAAAATATGAAATGAATAATTGGGTTTGGTAGAATGATATAGTGTAAATATATATAGTGGTAGAATGATTTTCTCAAAGCAGTTAAGTTATTTAGGTTGAATGCCCAGATCACAAGCCTGTTTTACATTTCATTTTATTATCATGGATTTATCAACTACTTCATTGAAAAAAAAGAAGAGGTGTTATTTCACAAAACATTTTTTTTATTTTGCTTACAGCTTTTTCTCTGATAACCACAGTATGTTTTCAGTCCGCATTCAACAGAGTTTTAATCAGTGCTGTTTGTCCCTTGGGTTCCTTTATTTTTAGCCCTTTATAAAAGTTAGTATTTTATTTACCTCATCATGGTAAGTAAAATTTGTCAGAGTACAAGGAACTCTACCAGGGTTAATTGTGCTGTATATCAGAGCTTTACTTTGCTGCCATGGCAATGTTTCTAAATGGGCTCACTTTTTGTTAAACAGCAGCAGCAGCAGCAGCAACAAAATGGAACTTGCTAAAGAAAAAAATTGTCCAACAGAGCAGTATCTATCAAGTTATTGTTCATTTATCACTTTTCTCCATAGTGGTGGGAGATGGGTGTTTGTGAATTTCTTTTTTTGCTAGATATAGGGCCAGAACAGACAGCCCAAATATGCCTGCTTCAGGGCTTCATTGGTGTATGGTGTTTAGATGTCACATGTTGCAATCATGCCTTGAAGACACCCAGAAGCCTGGCAGCCATCCAGATGTAGGCGGCTTCAAGATGCTCCAGCAACACAGCACTTAAAGGTGCCATGGGGCAGCAAAAGATGCCTTTTTGCTCTCAGAAGAAGGAGCGGATCTTTTCCATTCCTGTTCTGGCTGGGTTGAAGGTGGATTGGGGCCACGGCATGTGGTGCCATGGCTCCAATCCATCTTTGGAAGCTGACTTCAAGCTACACCTTCAGGATTGTCTGTTTCAACTCATAGACTTCTTAGAATTTACTACATATGTCTGATCCTGATTGCTCCGTAAGATGAGACATAATTAGAGATTATAGCCATGTCAGTCTGGAGTATCAGTATGCAAAAGGATCTTGAATTACCTTTGAGATTAACTGTGTGAAAGAAGTTGTACCATAAGATTTTGTAGACTTGGTCCTTAAGCAGTTTATGAGATGAGGTAAGAATGCTGATTGAAATTAAAATCACAAACTACAGTTCATATAACTTTTTTTGCCCCACACAATATTCTTGCACTATCCTTCTCAATTCCTGTCAACCCTGAACTGCCCTCATAATCATGGACTATTAGCAAAAACTTGAGTCCTTGTATAGGTAATGGGCATAAGGATCAAATTTCATTAATTCGTACTTTTCTATAGCACTATCAGTGCACATGGTGGAAATAAAGTTCCACATTCCAAGGAAAGTGGAGCATCACTCATAACTGGCTTCTCCTTCCTCTGATTCATATCCAACTTTAGTTCTTGCCTTCACTTATCAGCTCTTGCATCTTTTCCCTGCCTCCATGAACCCATGCATATGACCTGGTCCTGCCTCTAAACTAGCTGCTTCTGCATCTTGATCCTACACTGACTTGCCTACTGACCCATAAAAAGCTGCCCAAATCCTGGCCTGAGAGCTGACACTATGAAGGCTTCAGTTCAGTGATGTTCAGCCCTTGAACCACATTTTAATCTAGCACATCATGGACCTCACTGGATTGGAAAAGTAGTGGCCATTACCTTTTCTCTACCCCATTCTCAATCAAACTTGAAAGCATTTTGGAAGTCCATGCCTTCTTTAGATAGAGCATGATCACCAATTCAGAAGATAATCTTTTTTTTAAAAGTCCTCTTTTTAAAAATGTTCTCTTCTCTCAGTGTATCACCACTCCAAAAAACCTTAAGAGTGTTCCATCTCCCTCAAGACTATACTTCCACAGAATGGACAGGAACAGAAACGATATGAGTATAAAACTCTCAATTTTTACCCTGGCGGTCCTCACCATTGTTCTGTTAGACTCAGACTTGTGTGCAAGACCATAAAGACAAATTCCCCCTTGAGAATTTTGACCAATAAAAGCAAATTTATATTTCCAAAGCTAGTCTTTAGTTAAGATTTTATTTTTAAAAATAGTAATAGCATTTATAAGTTATTGTCGCAAACAAGAAAGCTGAGATTGAAAGCAATTTAATAACAACAAAGCATAGAAAACATAAATAACATTTTCATCACTATAGTGATATAATAGTATAAAAACACAATTGCATTTGTAAAACAAAAATAAATAAAAAATGCAGTTCAGTACAAATACACAATGATGCAAAATAGTTTATCAGAAAATGAGCATGAATTAGTTTTGCCTTGCCTCACATGTAATCTCATTCTCTTTTACTTATAGAAACTAGCCAAATGCAAAAGACAGACACAAAAGTTGCTGTGAATTTGGAAATATATCTTTAGCAAAAAGAAACATTTCTGTGCTTTGGTATATTACATTATATGTATGGACTCTTTGTGCATTCTTATTCACTAGACTTCTAATTCCTAACATGGCAAGATAGCACTTGCTATCAGACAATGAAGAGAGGCAGTGTTAGAGAACATTATCAGCATTGCCACTAAAAGTTCTGGAAATGTGCTTTGAGATTTTCCATTTTGACTACAACAGTTGCTACCATATCTAGATGGTATATATCAAGATACAGTTTGGTGTCTTCCTGTTTCTGCTCTTCATAGCCCATAGTAGACATATTAGAAAGATCCATTGTACAAAAAATATGAGATTCTCCTTTAGGCTTTTATTGGGGATTGGCTAGCTTCTCCTTTCCGACACAAACAAAAAGCATCTATGGCACCTTCAAGATAAACATATTTATTATAGCATATTTTTTCATGGTCTATAGTTCACTCTGTCTGGCATGGCTGATCTATCGAATGACTGTCTGATTGGGCCATTAACATTGTCAATCTTAGGTTCCCTCTGATGTGGCAATGCAAAGAGACTTTTCCTTGATGTATAGAGAACCTGTGAGTAATGAAATGGCAAGACAGATTGGTAGAGTGTAGAAGGCAGAATTCTCAGTCTGCACTTGATATTTTCTGCTACAAATAGATGCTGCAGTATAATATTACAGGATAGAACAGAATGGAACAAATGATTACACAAGGAACAAACAAAATTTCTGCTGGTATTTGGCAGAACTACTTCTCCTTTCATTTCTTATTGTCAGTATATCTTCCTCCATGCTTTTTAAAGGAAGTGTAATTTCTATATCTAATAGGTTTTCTTATCCTCTTTGTTTATATGGTGGCATCTCAGAGTCCCAAACATACTCTGAAGTTTTACTAACACTTCATGCATCAACAGATTAATTTCTTGCAATCTTAAGGTTTTAGTTTTCTCTACCTAATAGCATATCTGCATTCTCATTTTTTTCAGTCTGTGTTGGTTCAAGAATTTTTTCAGCATGCTGCTGATCATTTCTATTTCTCCAGCAGATGGCCACATCATCAGTGTGAATTAAAAGTGATCTTGAATTCATATGTTCCTCATTTAATTTTCCTGAGATCCACATATCACTTTGACTGATCATTACTCCTGAGTATATGTATATGTGTGATATTTCTGAATACTGAATCTAAAACTCAATTTATTTTTAAAAACTAGACCAAGGACATTGAATATTTGTTCCTCTAGATGTTTTGGGCTTCAACATACAATAGCCTACCCAGGAAAGCTAATGGTAAGACATAATGGCAGCTGAAGTCTAAGATACTTGCCAAAGTTTTTTGCATCTCTGAATCAGGTGATGTGAAAATTCTATTACACAACTTTATTCTATAGTTGCAACAAGAAGATACATTATGGTGTATTTATTCTTTAATGTAGTTATGTGTCTTCAAGTTGACTCTGATTTATTGTGATAAGGCTTTCTTGGCAAGGTTTATTCAGAGGAGGTTTGCCATTGCCTTCCTTTTAGGCTGAGAGAGTATGATTTGCCCATGGTCAGCTAGTGGTTTCTACAATGAGTGGGGATTCAGGCCATAGTGTCCTAGAATCCCCTAGTCCAGTGCTCAGACTATTGTGCCACTCTGGCTTTGATAGCTGCTGTCTGTTTTTCTGTTATGGCACCATAAATTTCTGCTGGCCTGTGAAGATTAAATTCCTTTTTCCTTAGGACAAGCTGCTTGGAAGCTTTTGTGGAATCATTCAGAGTAGTTACAGTCAGATGCAAGTTGCGTGGCTGTTAACAACTATTACTCACCTCCCCCCTTTCTTTTTCATTTTCTTTTGTTTCCATCCAGTGATATGATGTAAAACTGGACTACATGCTACTCAGCCTACTCTTGCAGGCCAGTTTGTCCCCTATGAAAGTGTGTGTATGTGTGATTAAAAATCTGGAAGATTTACATAATTCAAGGAGAAACCAGAGTAAATTAGAGAAGGTCACAGCTGTTAAAAACTACTAATTAAACAAAAAGCACAGTATGCTTATGGAAAAACAACTAACAGCAAAGTATTATGCAGATTTTATTTTTTTAAAGTGTGTGGGTGAGTTAGATGAGTGAAAAACTATAGTTACTTTGCAGGGAGAGAAATCTGAAATAATTTATTATGGCAAATAGAGAGTAAGAGGGGTGAGATTCTTATCATGATCATGGAATCGTAGAGTTGGAAGAGACTTCAAGGGCCATCAAGTCCAACCCTCTGCTATGCAGGAACATACATCAAAGCACCCTTAACAAATGACCACCCAGCCTCAGTTTAAAAACGTCCAAAGAAGGTGACTCCACCACACTTCAAGGCAGTGTATTCCACTGTTGAACAGTTCTTGCAGTCAGGACGTTCTTCCTAATGCTGAGGTGGAATCTTTTCCCCTGAAGTTTGAATCCATTGCTCTGGGTCCTATACTCTGGAGCTGCAGAAATCAAACTTGCCCCATCTTCAGTATTACATCTTTTCAAATATTTAAACAGAGCTATCATATCACCACTTCACCTTCAAGCTAAACATACCCAGCTCCCTAGGTCATAGGGCATGGTTTCCAGTCCCTTCACCATTTTGGTCTCCCTCATCTAGACACACTCCACCTAGTCAATGTTCTTCTTGACTTATGGTGCCTAGAATTGGATGCAGTATTCCAGGTGAGGCCTGAACAAAGCAGAATAGAGTGGTACTATTTCTTCCCTTTATCTTTATTTTACAGCCTAGAATTGATTTGGCTTTTCTAGCTGCACATCACACTGTTGACTCAACTTGTGGTCTACTAGGATTTCTATATCCCTTTCACATGTACTGTTGTGAAGCCAGGTGTTCGCCATCCTGTACCTGTGCATTTCATTTTTTCTGCCTAAGTACAATACCTTACATTTCTCCGTGTTAAAATTCATTTTGTTAGTTTTGGCCCAGCTTTCCAATCTATTAAGGTCATTTTGAACTCTGATCCTGTTCTCTGGGATATTAGCTCCTCCTCCCAATTTGGTGTTATCTGCAAGTCTGATAAGCATGCCCTCTATTCCTTCATCCACATAATTGATAAAGACGTTGAATAGCACTGGGCCCAGGACAGAACCCTGTGGCAGATCACTTCTCTCCAGGATGAAGAGGAGCCATTGGTGAGTGTCCTTTGGGTATGGCCTCTGAACCAATTCACCTCTGATGGATATCATAATTTGTACCTTAATATAAAGTAGCTAATGAACTTTTTGTGATTTTTTTTTAAAAAGACAGACACACAGAGAAAGAGAGACTTGCCAACAGCCATTAGACGGCAGTTCTGGAACAGAATGAGAATAGTATGGTCATAATGTAGTGTCATGCCCAGAAGTGTTCTTGGGGAAAAAATACTTGTCTTCCTTCAAGTTATCTTCTTTCCCATCCCTTTAGAATGATAATCAGTATTCTGACTGATTTGTGTGTGAGGCATTAGTGAAGCAATTTCTTTTGCCTTAAAACAGATATTTATTTACCTAACCTTCAGGTATTTATTTGCCTAACCTTTATTCTCTAATTGGACTAATGGAATAATTAAAAGCTATGACTGAATGTAATTTATTGGGCAAATTGGTGCATTTCCAGGTGGTTGTGTATAAGGTTGCTTAATTTGACTCGTAATAACTGGGCTTCCGACCAGGTTTGGGGATTGAGACTGCTTTAGTGGCCCTAGTCAGTGATCCATGACTCGAGTTGATCAGAGGGAATGTTGATACTTACATAGATTGCGTCTGACCTCTCAGTCTACACTTATGTTAATCACACAAAACACAATTCTCTGTGCTGTTTTTATTTGCTTAAATGTATGTGTGTTGTTTCCTGATCTGTGCAAAGATCTGAACTTTTACTCTTAGTCCTAGGTCTAATTTGCACTGCAAAAATAATGCCGTTTGACACTGCTTTTTCTGCCATGGCTCCATCCTATGGAATCCTGGGATTTGTGTTTTTTTGTGGCAAGAGAACTCTCTGACAGAGACAGCTAAATATCTCACAAAACTACAAATTCCAGAATTCCATAGCATTGAGCCATGTCAAACTGCATTATTTTTGCAGTGCGTATTAGACCCTTCTTCCCCTAACAGAAGAGTTTCTCTTTTTTAAAAAGGAAGAATTTCCCCATCCCCCAGAGAAATGTTTATGTTCTAAACAGAAAAGCCATTTTCTGCACAGAAAATGCCGCAGGACTTAAGAACAGTAGTTATTGTTGCTCATCAGTCTGGAGCCATTTCAAGGAATTTAGAGCTTGACTGATCTATTGTCAGATAAATACGCCACGAAGAAGAAGATTCAAGACCATAGTGAACTGTACCCAAGAGCAGTTTTCTTACTAAAATCTCTCCAAGAATAGACCAGCACATTATCCAAGTCTGGGATTGTTTCCAAGGTTGTATCACCACTCTCACCTTGGTTAATGTTCATGAGTCAACAAACAGGAAGAGACTAAGGACTTTACCACACTTTACCAGGATAAAAGCATCTTTGGCCAGTACTGATCACATGATGTTGTGGCCATCCTGGTGCTGCCTCGCATTCTATTCTTTACTCAAGCGCATCCCAGTGGCATCACTAGAGCGGTGAGGGAGGTGTGGCCCACTCCAGAAGAGGGGTGACACCATGTTGGGCTTTCCTCCTCCTGAGGTGGTGACGAATGAACATGCCTGTCCAGTCTTCATCACATTGGTAGTTACCTCCTCAGGAGGAGGCCACCACTGCAGTGAAGGAGAAGAGCGAGCATGCCCTTTTGGGGGCCCCTTCCCCCCATTAGCCCTCACATTAAGCCCCCTGCTCTGGTGACACCTAGAGTGGGGACGCCACTGGTACATCTTTTCATCAACAGGTAAAACCTGTTAATAGTGCTAAATGTTGCTATTGTAGCCCAGCTGCGCGGATGCGAGAAGTCTCTTCACTTCATTTCTGGCATTACAGCAGTCATGTGTCAGGATGGGGCCTTATTCTCCTCCTCTCCTCCCCTCCCTTTCACTATTCCCAAGCAGGCTAATTCTATGTCGATTAGTTTTTTTTAAATCCACCTTTGCTGTGTTTGTGTTTTTACAGTAAAACAGTAAAAGAAAAATAATTTTTGCTCTAATTACACAAAAACGTCCATAGTTTTCTGGGCTGTGTAGCCACGTTCTGGAAGAGTTCATTCCTGATGTTTCACCTGCATCTGTGGCTGGCATCTTCAGAGGGCTGTGGCATGGAAGTATGTTGGCTACACACACACACACACACACACACACCTGGACAACTTCAACAAGAAAGAAGAAACACTGAAAGTAAAGAAAGTTTTGCTGCCCGTCCTGAGGAACACCAAAATCAAGACTCAGTTCATGCAAATGAACACCACCCAGGGTCAGGGCTTTCCCCACAGACAATGGATGACTGATTAAATAGACACACATCCACCTAAGATATCCTCCCACCCCGAGGCCTTCCCATTCAACAACAGAACAATACACAGATTAACATGTAAATTACTTCCTCCCAACCAAGGGTCACACAAACATATACATATCCCAAACACCTATGACCTACGGGATGCATTGTTGATAGTGAACCAACACAAGCATATTGATTCAATAGACCTTTAGTTAGCATTCCATTAAGATTCAGCTCAAAGTATGCAAGTACATTGTTTTTCTAATGGAGCTGGTTAATATTTCCAAACATAAAAAGTAGAATGAAATAAAGAAATTGATGATGAAATTGTATTTGTAATTTAATTAAAAAAGCAACAACCCCGAAACATCATGTCTGTTGCCACATATAGTCAAAGGAGGAATATATGTAAAAACAGAAAAAGAAAAAAGAAAGGCACAGTTGAGCTTAATTCTGAAAATTTAATCTCTTGGCAAATGAGACTTTTTTTTAAAAAAAATACTGTTCATTATGATAATTTGATTTTAATTAACCAGGACCATAAATCTTCATATTTCTAACTTGAATTAAAAACTATGAAAAGCATAACTCTTAAATTTACAATAAAAAATAGGCTTATCAGCAGCTGCAGTTTCTTTTAATGTAACATAGCCATGAGTTTATTGTCATGAAATATTAGAATAACAGGATATGAATTAAAAGCTTGTTTACACTTTGTGATGTGGGAGTTTTGAGTCTCTTTATTATTTTATTCATGATATAATCCCCATCTATTATTCTCAAATGTAATGACAATTTTAACTCAGGCAAATGAGAGTATAAAGCAACAGCTTTTACTTCATGCTAAATCCTGTTTTCTTTAGGCTAGTGAAGCAAGGGAAGCTATTACCAAACTTGCCTAAAATTTTAAGGGAAGCTGAAAGATAAAGGTATTTCCATGGGGCCATCTTTGAGGTGTCTGCTGTCATGCACTCCATCCTTATGCAAAGAAATCTGGCATAAATGATTAACCTTTTCCCTATATATTAAAAGGTTCCAGCTACTCTCTCTCTCTCTCTCTCTCTCTCTCTCTCTCTCTCTCTGTGTGTGTGTGTGTGTGAGGGGGGTCAGATCACTGATAATTTGGGGACTCTTGCCTGTAGGATCCAGTGTTCCAATATTCTCTGGGGAATGCTAGTGCATCTCACATCTGTACTGGGGATACCCAACACAGAAAGTTGACATTTGTCCATTTCCTTGCAGTGCTAGACACCAAAAATGTGCAAGCAGCATGGCCCAGGGAATTGCCTAGATCCATGGCATGCATGTCAGAGATGGCACACAAAGCCATTTTTCAGGGCACACTGAGAATGGGGAAGAGGAGGAACAGGCTCATGGCTGCTTCTTCTCTTCCTAGCTATCCTGGACCTTCAGCTGAGAGGAGAGGAAGCTGAAGGCCTGGGAGGGTGGGAGAAGAAGTCCCACCCCTGGAGGGTGAAAGTCCTACACCAGAATTCCCACCCCCTGGAAATCCCAACCCAGGCACTAGGTAACACCTGGTGCTGGAACACCTTTTAGTTTACCTATTCAGTCCCTAAAAGGTATGCTGTCACTGGCCTAGATTGTACTAGACTTTCATTTTGCATGGCCCAAGTGGGGGGCTGCATTTATTTTCAAACCCAGAAAACAATGGGTTCTGGCTCATCCATGAAGCATTTTCTTCTCCTTGAAGCTTTGGTCCTGGCCCAAGTGCTAGTGAGGGTGAAACTTTTCCCATCCCTAGTTTCTGCATTAAGATTGTCATGTCCCCACCAGGGATGCTGACTTATATGCAACTCAGCATGCACAGAAACTGTGCTGGTGCATTTTTTCTCTGCATGTACTTGAAGTCTTGTTCACAGTCCTCTGCTGTTGATGAGGCCCAGCAGGACCTTTTTGTCTCATAACAGATGGTGGGCATGGGAAGAGAAGGTAAAGGACAGGAAAAGGAGGGCCACTCCTCTGACATGTCCTTATTTATATAGTACCTGTTCTGATATGGGATATGAATATTAATCTTCGTTTATAGTGTTCAAAATGTAGTGTTTCTTAAGTTATCTGAAGTGGGGGATCAGCAATGTTTCTCCTACTGAAACCAGTATATTTGTGCCAGTTAGCTACAATTGTTCCTTTCCTTCCTAAAAACTCTGCAGGGACCAGCAGTTAATAGCTTGTGGACAAGTAGTGGTCCATAGACCATCACTTTGAGTAGCTCTGCCATACAGAAGACACAATTTCTTCATAATTTATGAAGACAAAATAAACATTTTATTCTGTCCAATAAAAAATAATAAATTTGCTTTTTACTCCACATATCTGTAGTTCCTTTAGATGTGGTGACAAGTATGTTCAGCTTTCAATGTTCATTAATAAAATGGGAAGAGTATTAACCTTCTACTATAGGTGTTGTTGACATTATATGTCAAATGGCCTCCTGCCTTTTTAAAAAAAAAAGTACAAAAGCTTCTGAAAAATTACTCAGCAAAGCTTGATTTACTTAAAAAAAGTACAGCCCTATCTTCTTATCACTTGTGTAACTAAAAATTACAGAAAAGGAAGAAAGCAAAGTATTTAGCTTTTAACTTTAGTTGAAAACAGGTAAGAGGAACTGTCAGCTTATCACAGTATCTGAAATGGCATCTATATGCTGTCATTTCAGTTAAGAGTATGGTAGAGACAAAACAGTTTTCATTTGTTGAAGGACAGTCTCAGATCTCTGCTTTTTATCTACTGCACTTTGAAGACCACCTTTCGTAGTTTCTAAAAACCTATTATGATAACAGCAAATGTGTTAAATGATTTTGCATCTGTAAGCATTTAGAAACATAACATATAAATAGCTTTAATATAAAATCAAATATATTATTACAAGTGATGACTTCTACAATTGATTTCTACATTTTTACAAAGTGCAGCAAAAATAAAATAGAAAAAAGTGGGTTAATGAGACTTCTGAATCCTTGAAAATGTCTTCCCAGTAATGCCACAAATTGTCTTTAACTGCCTTTTCCCAGCAGTAACACTTAATAATTGAATTTTATATTCAAATTCCAATAGTTTATAGCCCTATTTGGGAGTTATCAGACTGGAGATTAAACACACAAGAGAGTATGAAAGTACCTGCATATTTCTGTTAATTTCTTCATATGGAGAGCAACTTTCTGAAAAGGAAAACCTTCTCCTTTCTGTGGATTGTTGAGTTCCTGCAAGATTTGAACTCTCATGAAAGCTGTGAGATCTCACAACAGGCCTACCTCATATGTCCTGGCCTGACGGTGGGAGGTCCCTGTCTCATATTGCTATGCAGAACAACTGGCAACCCTACCTTCCTCATAGCAGTGGTGCTATATCTTACATCCATGATTTGTGTGGATTTTGGTGGCTTCTTTAAAACAGGCATTTATATTTAACTGATAAATAGTTTTCACTGTTATAACTCATGCTGTAATGACCATAGCATTACTGCATTCATTAAATCCTTTCCTCTGTTCTTTTGACAACAATGTAATTATTTAGGCCCAGAAACATATCCTATTATTTGTACGGAGCAGATGTCCTGATGTTCCTGGTGTCAACAATGACAGCAACTAAATCTCCACTAAGATTTAACAGGAGCTGTAGATACAGTATGATTTCCTGAAGTAAATTTATAGGCAAACCCATAGTATAAAAAGTCACTTCTCATTCATGTGGATGGCCTGACTATATGATGATCAAATTGACCAAAGAAATAACTTGTCCTTCAACATCTGCCTAGGCCAATTCCTGCCTTGCACAGTTGTCAATGGCAATTGGACCTCAGGGGGCAGGAAGTTCTAGGCAGGCTTTACTGATCTGCCAGCTGCTGAGTTGGCCCTGGGTCAAAAGAACCCAGCTACCTTTTCCCCTCTGTCTCTACCCTATGGAGTCCCAAATGGTCCATCTGGTGAGCAGTCACTTGCACTTACAAAAACATTTGTTTTCATTACGTTGTACAGTCACGAATATCAAAAGTAGTTATTGCTGAAGCATAATCACATGTGGCCTGAATGAAACCAAAGGGATGGTGGTGGGGAAGAACAGCCTCCCAGGACTTTCCAAAACTGAATTATCAAATGTCATGCCACTATGCCCTAATGCTCGTATGATGACAAGTCACTTCCAGCAGTCACTTAGTTTAACAGTTCTCAAGTATAAGACTAGTTTTCTGAGGCTTCCTTTCTTATTATGCCAGGGCCAAATGTTGTAGAATTAAACCATAATTAGTCTCTCAATACAATTGAGCTCTTGTTTGCAGAAATGCATTGAAAATTGGCCCATAGTCCACCACAGATAAATACAATTGAGGAGCTGAAAAGAAAAATTATTTTCTCAATTTTTGTTGTTTCTGTTATGACAAAAGCTGATGCTAAGGCATGACTTAGTTCTAACTGCACCATTATTGTTTCTAAAATTGGACTTTTCAGTATGGCTTGTCTCTGAAGGAAATTGCAGATATTTGCTTCACAGGAGGAAGCAGTGCTAGTTACAGCATAATACAGCTGCATAAAACTCTTATTGCTATGGCAAGGGGACAAAGAGAATAATTTGTTTTCATAATGGCACATTGTAGAATATTCCTTGGCTTTCTCAAGAAATGGCCTGTTAGCAGAGCTGTCATCCTACAATGATCTCTTAGTAGAAGGAAAGAATACAATGCAGGTGATGGTCGCATTAATTTAAAAAATAGTCAATAGCCTCCATCTTTATTTTATGAGGTGTCATAATTTCTAAAGGTTTCCCTTCATTTTCTTTTATAGAAAATTTATTTGGCAATATGCTGCTCATATGGACCACAGATTCATTCAAAGTGAAAATCTGACCAACTAGGGAATTACACACTGGAGAAATATTTATAAGATATATTGTAATTCTTTACCAAGGATATATAGCTGGCTGTGTTCTCTTGACCTCTTTCTTGAAACTGATACAGTGGATATTTTTGTTGTCCCCTTGGTCATATTCACTCAGTAAAATATTGGGGAATTCAAACAATAAAGAAGAGGGTTGATGCTAAGTTCATAAAGACTACTTCTGGTCAGAATTGCAAAAGCTGATAAGCAGAAGTAATATAACTTTTATGTTCAACATAAACTGATAATGTCATATAATGCCTTGTTTTAGATTTTCTTCTATAGGTGTCTCAGATTTGTTTTTCTGGATTGAGCCCTGTGTTCAGTATTGAATTCTTATCCATGTCTTCCTGTTTTCCAGAAAGCAATAACCCATTCTTGCTCAAAAATGTTGATTCCATGTGAAACTCAGTGACTATATTCATACTCTGATGGTGGGGATGGATGTGTAAACCATGTTAGCCTGTACTTACAAAATGACAGTATTTTGGTGCCTTGAAATTAACACATTTTATTACAGAATAATTTTTCATGGACTACAGTCCACTTCATCAGAGGCATTAAGTATTACCTCCGTCAACAGATTATTATACATATTCTTGTGTGAATGGATGGATGAAGAGCTGAGGCCTTATTATTAGTCACATGGAAACATGGATCTCATTGCATTGTGTACAGTGATTCAAAAGCTTTGGCCACTGTTCAAGTTAGGAGACAGAATTGAACCTCTTGATGATTTCTTGTTCAGGTGTTTCATGT
>NC_056525.1:187660922-187733422 GCF_019175285.1 Sceloporus undulatus | reverse complement strand
TGGTGAAACATCAGGAATAAATTCTTCTAGAACATGGCCACATAGCCCGAAAAACCCACAAAAAACTATGGATGCCGGTCATGAAAGCCTTTGACTCCACAGATGAGATATTGCTTGACCATTCATTTCCATAGTGACTAGGGGGTTGTTTGTGCATGAAGTTGTTGTGAATAAAGATTCCTCTTCCTCTCCTATGAGTTTTATTTTTCCCTCCGAACCAATCATCACCCTCATGTCATGTTACACATTCCCTTTTCCTCATGTCTGATAGTTGCATTACTTTCCTTCTACTTTGACTTTGACACATTGCTACATATAGGCATGGGGAAGAATTTCACTTGGTTTGCATTTTCAAACAGGCAGAAATATTAGCACTTCTTGGACTGCTTCATGAATCAAAACACAGTTACTCTTTGAATTTACATTTCTCCAAATTTAAGGACATATTTCTTAGCTTTAAAATGTTTGTTTGTATAAATAAATTAGGCTGAGATAGCAACTGAATGGAATAGAATTACAAGTGAATACATGTGGAACCAACATGGCTCAGAACAGATTCATCCATCCCTGTAAGTAACAATCCTTTAGTCTTCTATCATTTCACTTGTTGCAAGAGCAGCAAGGTTTTTTTAATGATGCAATACCATGTGTATGTGTATGGAGGTACTAACCCTCACATGTCTATGTTCGAATGGCTTTCATTGCCCATGGCTGTTTTTCCCACAGAGAAACACCCCATGTAATAATATTAATATTAATATTAATATTAATAATAAGTGGAACTATTTCATGCACCTTTTATACTACAAATATTGAGGGTTAACTAGTTGACTGCAGCTCAGACTACAATTCAGCTGCCAACAAATCCTAGCCCAATAGTTCAATGTGAGCTTTCCTGGGACTATTTATTTTGTAAAACAGCTTACTCTAGAGAATATAAGGACAGTATATAAGGAAGAAGTAATCAGTCACCACAGATAGGAAATTTCTGACCTGCCCATGTGTTGAAAAACTGAGCTGACTTCCTGAACTATTACACAAAGGACTAATGTTTCTTCAGTGGTAGTG
Source organism: Sceloporus undulatus (assembly GCF_019175285.1). Lineage (NCBI taxonomy): Eukaryota > Metazoa > Chordata > Lepidosauria > Squamata > Phrynosomatidae > Sceloporus > Sceloporus undulatus. The sequence continues at coordinate 187,732,354 of NC_056525.1, read as the reverse complement.
AGGAGACACAATTGTTCATTCTAGACACCAAGGATAGGATTTTAAAAAATGTGCTTCTAAACAACAGGGGAGTAGTTTTATGTTCTGTAAATACTATAAGCATCTTCCCCCTCCCACAAGAGCAATTTTAAAATGGTTGAAGCACCTTGGGTGAGATTGTGAAATACTCTTGTCTGGTCAATTCTGTGATTCTCTTCAAACAACAGATAAGCTAAAAGGCTCTGTGGTGAAATGACAGCGATGACAAGGGAAATGAGAAGAATGTTCAACAGGCTTGAATTGCAACCATCTTGTCATCTTAAGGAGAAAATCTGGTAGAAATGTTTGCCCTGCTTAACCTGACACTGGCCATTTTATTGGCCAAATGAATTCTCCAAATTATGATGTTGCACAGTCAATATATTTTATTGCATCAATAGAAAGCTGGAGGAGTTATGATGAGGTGCCAGAAGAAGACTCTGGGATTTATGCTGTGATATGAAAAGAGCCAATTCATATTATGATCTCAATAGAAGTTGCATTGTCTTTACATTGTAAATGGGATAGATCCTGTGTACATTATGTTGCCAGTAAATGTCAGCTGGATTTACTATGCTGTGTTGTCAATGAGTCTCTTTTACAATGTGGTCATATAATACTTACCTCTTGGATCCACCACTGTAAACACACATTGCTGCAGATCACCTGCAGTTTTAGGAAATGCAGCATTTTAGGAAATGCAACATTTTGGTTAGCCATGTAAAGTATCTGTTGAACAAACTGACAATGATAATAACAAAAATGTGTTGTTGTTATTGCTAGGGTTTCTGAGGGCTTAGAATTTGAAATAAGGCAAGGACCAAGGTGGTTCTCCCCCCCCCCCCCCCCCATGAACCTACAGAGAAGCAGAGTTTCATTGTCAGACATGGCACAATAATATACATATTTACTGAGTCCTTATCCCTTTCTCCTCTCTTCTGGCCTTCCCTTCCATTGTATGCCTTTGCCTGACTTTGCCAGCTATCGTTAACTGTTTTTCACAAATATACCTTCTGTTTAGTACAGATTCCCTTTTTGTGGCACACTGAATCACCAAATATGGTTTACTTATATTGAATTTTGTTATGATTTAGTTGAATTATAGAATTATACAGCTCTGGGCTTCATAGGCTTCAGTTATATAGCTCTGGGCTTCATAAGGCACGATCAAAGACCAATGCTGTAGGCTCACAATTTACTGAAAGGAACAAAAGTGCCAAAAATACCAAAAGAAATGACTATTTTGATGTTTTAAAAATCTAGAATAAATAGTTGTAAAATATATGTTGCAAAAATATTTTTATAATATATTAATGTGAAGCCAGGATGGAATAGATTTAAGGGTGAAGATATATGAAGGTAACATAGACTGAAAAGACAGGTTGCATCCCTACTACAGAAATAATCAACTTTAACTAAATGCCATGACTCAATGCTATGGAATTCTGGGAATTGTAGTTTGTTGTGGCACCAGATCTCCCTGACAGGAAAGGCCAAATACCTCATAAAACTGCAATTCCCAGAATTCCATAACATTGCACCTTGGCAGTTAAAGTGCTGTCAAACTGGAATATTTCTGCAGTGCAGATGCACCCTGAGAATAATTTCTAATGTCAATGCCAGTGTACTTCATTTTTTGTATAAACAGAAAACCATCCAGTAAAGAATTTAATCTGCAATCCTATACACACTCACTTGAGAGCAGTGGCATCACTGCTTTTTATCAGTTCAAACTATCAGTCCACTAAACTTGGGGCTATGGCTGTGCCCATAATTCAGAGCCTGATTCTGAATTCAGATGTGGGCCAAAAACAGACCCAAATGATTCTGATTACAATGCCAAATCAAAATGGATTTAGTAATCCAGAAGATCAGTTCTCCCCTATTCACTTGTACTGGAAAACTAGAATGGCTATTTTCCAAAATTTAATCATACAACCAGATAAAATGGTAAAGCCTAAAGAAGGGGGAAATCTAAGCAAATTTCAAATAGGTAATTCTAGCATTATTTGGCTTAGATAGCTGTAAAATTTGCTGTTTTGAATATAACAACAGCAGTTTTTATGGTAATATGATAGTATTTATTTATTTATTTGTGGAATTTATATCCTGCTTTTCTTCTGAGGGATGTGGTGGCTTAGATCTAGATCCCACCTTACTAGAGAACTATATCTCCAACACCTGTTTTTGATCAAGAGTCTAGAAAATGTTGTAGCCTTTCAATACTAGAGTTTCTGGATAGAATGGATTATCTAGATCCATTTCAGTCTGGCTTCAGGCCTGGGTATGGGACAGAGACAGCTTTAGTCCCCTTAGTAGATGACTTACAGAGGGAACTAGACAGGAAGACCATGTCCCTTTGGCGGGTTATAGACTGCCGCCGCTTGCTCCGTGCGGGAGCCGCAGCAGCCACACCGCGCGGCTCCCGCGCGGAGCAAAAAAGGAGCTCCAAAATGGAGCCCCTTCTTGCGGCGCCTCTATGATGTCACGAGGCGCCGCTGGCGCATTCGCTACATCATAGGCGCCGCAACACGTTTGGACGCTATGCATCCGATACGTAAAGATGGCGCCGGCCGTGTGGAACGGCCGGCGCCATATTGTACAGACAGAGTCCATATTAGACCCAGGGGCGTCTAGAAGAGACGCCCCTTTTTTAAAATGGGATGTCCTGCGGACGTCCCAAGTGCCGGTGTGTAACCGGCCTTTGATTCTGCTGGACTTCTCAGTGGCTTTTGATACTATCAACCATGGAATCCTTGCCGCTCACCTCTCTGAAATGGAACTTGGGTGGCTGTCATGGCCAGCCAAGATCAGCTCTCGGAGGATGAGGAGGAGGATGAGCCTCCTCCAGAGCAAGGGCTGATTGAGGCAACACTAGGTGCTGTTCCTGCCCTGCCAGGTCCCAGCTGTGATCCTCCAGCCCCAGAGGAGGAGGTTCAACCAGGTCCTAGTGCCAAAGAGAGGCCTCCTATGGTACCACAGCCTAGTGGTGACTCTGGAGACGAAGCTTGCCTGCAGGTGCCTTCTTACAAAGAGAGAAGGGCCGAGAGTGCTTGCAGGCGCAGATCACAGAGGATTGCCGAGAGGCAATTAGCCAACTAGCCTCAGGTGGCACGAGGGAGAGTTTCCCTTACTTAAGTGGGAGAGAGACTAATGCTGGTTGCTAGAGTTTATTGCATGATCCCTTGGTGTGATTGCTGCTAGAACTAGCTCCTAGTATCTGGATTCTTTGTTACCTTGACCTTGGACCGGACTTCGTTATCTCTTGGCTGTTTTGACCTCGGACTGTTTGACCATGCTGTTTCCTGGTATCCTGACTTCAGCTTGACTTTCGGAACGTTGGAATCTCTGGAATCCTGACTTCAGCTCGTATTCTTGACCTGCCCTCGGACTGCTTCTTTGCAAGGTCTGATTTACTTCCACTAAGCTAAAGGCTCTGTTATCAGCTACTGTCAGTGTTGCTGGCAGCTTTCCTGGACAATGGCAATGTTTTCCAATGGGTCCAGTCCTTCCAGGAGGGGACGATTTAAACAGTGGAGCTGGGAAGTCCTATTCATCACCCTGACCACTGACTTGTGATGTCCCTCAAGGTTCAGTTCTGTCTCTCGTGCTGCTTAATATTTATGTTACAGGTTTTAATATGTACATGAAAGAAAAAGGTAATCTGGAGTCTGAGGGTTCAGTGTCACCAATATGCTGATGAAACACAACTCTATTTCTCCTTTTCATCTGATCCCAAGGAAGCTGTTTCTGTACTAAACCATGTCTGCTGCCAGTAATGGAGTGGATGAGGGCAAATTCAAGCTTAATCCAGACAAGACAGAGATGTTTCTATTCAGTCAAAAGAGAATAGGAATTCACCCTGTGCTTAATAGAATTATACATCCTGAAATCTCAGGTTGGCAAATTAGACATACTCCTGGATTTGTAACTGACCCCCTGTACACACAAGCCTTAAAGGCCAGGTTTGGGATGCAGTTGGGGCGTAGCATCTACAGGACGCACATCCTGATCCTCTCCCAGGGTGGCGTGATGCTGCACACTGCACCATACAGCATGCAGCATCATGGCACTCCTCAGGCGCTGCATCTCCATGACACAGCACCGAAGGAGTGCCGTAAAGCTGCACCACAGCACCACTGCAGCTATTGAGCCCTTTCCAGGGTGCAAAAAGTAGTCACCCTGAAAAGGTTGGATCAGGGTTGCAGTGTCTGGTTGCTGCAGCCCCTATCCGGCGAAAATGGAGGTGCCTGCAGGACACCCCTTAGGGATGGTCTCCAGAGGCCCTGCCCCTTAAGGACGGTTTGCACAGGCCCTGAGTCTGGATGCCCACGTTTTGGCAGTGGCCAGGACTGTGTTTGCAGAGTTGAAGTTAGTGTGCCAGCTGGACCGTTCTGAATGACTGGATGGAATTCCCTTCCATGGGAGGTCTGGCTGTGTCCCTCTATGCTCTCTTTATGCAGGTATGCTTTTGTGTGTGTACATATACATATATATAGTGATTTAAATCTTTTTATACTTTTGAAAATTAATATTTTAGCTTAATCTTTTAAAAAATTATTGTAAGACACCTTGAATCTGATCTCAGAAGAAAAAGTAAAAGTAAAGGTAGTCCTTTGACAGGAATGTCTAGTTGTAACCAACTGTAGGGGGCGGTGCTCATCTCCGTTTCTAAGCCAGAGAGTCAGTGTTGTCAGAGACTGCTCTGTGATCATGTGGCCAGCATGACTGTACAGAATGCTGTTTACCTTCCCACCCAAGTGGTACATATTTATCTACTTGCATTTGCATGTTTTCGAGCTACTAGGTTGGCAGAAGCTGGGACTAGTGATGGGAGCTCAGACTGTGTTTTGGACTGTGCTGTTCTGCCACAGAACGAAACTGGGCCACTCCAATATGATCTAGAGCTGGTACAAATTGGTTCAGATTAGCCCTATTTGCTTTGTTATTTGGGATTTGACTAACTCACCTGCACAGTCTTGCACAGTTTTCCTGACTATCTGGCTCACAGATACTGGGTATTGGAATCTGGAAACTTGTGTAAGCAAAGAATGTGCACTGTTACTGAGCTACTGACATTCCCTTATTTGCTTTATAATTTAAATACCATTGTGTATAATCTGGTTCTACTTTTTAAAATATGTATAAAATGAGAGGATGTGTAGTGAAAGAAATAAAAGGGGGCTTAAGGGATTCAGACTATTTAATTTATTCAGAAGCAAGATTTAAAGTCTGACTTAGAATATGTCTCAGTGGGGCAAAGCAAAATGTTATTAATAAGCAGCTAAAAATCAAGGCAAAACTAAGCTGAAGTAGAGCTGTCTTATTACTGAAGAGATGTTTAAAAAATCTAAAGAAAATTCAAAATTTAAAAGTGACAGTAAAAAAAGATGGAAAGGGGCTAAGTGGTTGTGTTCTCAGTGGAAATTATAAGTGATGACAATATACCTTTACAAAACAAGCATACTAAATATGATGGATATCTAACATCTCTCATACATCATAGAAGTGGCATTTTAAAAGAAAATCTAGCAATATCAGGAGATAAAGTCTTATCCAGTTAGAGCAATAGCTGGTCTTATACAATGCAGCAATTGCTGAAGATAAGATTTTATCCAATTAGATTATCTCAGCGATTTCTTTTCTCCTAAGGATTTGAGAACTGTAATTTATTTATCCCTGCTGGACAGATTACTTTTGCTTCATAAAATAACTTTTCCCCTGAAATATCTTAAGTAGACTGTCGTTTTAAAATGTATTCCTGTTTGAAACCTATGGAACAATGTTGGGCAACTAGCACTATGTACTGAGAGTTAACTGGTGATACACCAGCTATCGCTGAATGGTATGCACTGCAAACATGTTTCCAAATAAATACATGTACAAACATTAAACAAATACATAAGGAAAATGTGCAGAAAACATGGGAACACAAAAATTTAAAACTGTTAATTCATGCCTGTATACATAGGCCACATATATGTATGTATGTGTGTGCGTGCGTGTGCATGGGTGCGCTGGATGTACAAGTCATGGAATATTCATACAAAAAATTGCTGATATTAAATGTCAGGGAGAGCCCCTCAGTCCATTTGAAAAACTTGTTTATAGCAACCAACTTTTTAATATGAGTTAAACTGACCTACATCTGTTATGAATTCGGCCTACAGGAAGTAAGTGAGATTAGGTGGTCTGTCAGATAATTATATTAATATTATACTTTCCCATAAGTTATTGTGGCCACTATTATGACTTTTAGCTTTAGACCTTATGCTAAGGGCTTCTACCAAGGGTAATAATTAAATATAATAATAATAATGATAATTTTATTTCTATCCTGCCTCTTTCCATAGGGTCATATCTTTTTTTATTTAAAGCAGTGAAAGTTCATAAAAGATGGAGACTAATCATATAGCTGGTTTTATATTTCTCCTAGCAGGTAGGGGAGAGTTGCAAATGAAAAGCAGAAGTATATAGCAATTGTAAACTAGCTCAGTTATGACATAAAATACCTTGGCTTATACTGAGATGCTCATTAGCTTCATGCCTGCACACTCTGTCCTCATGTAGTCTCTTCTTGGTGCATGACTAAAGACATGTTATTTTATTTAATCATAGTTTCCTGTGGCATTCAAACTGGAAAAGTAATGATGATCAGGACAAACTGTGATCTGAAAAAAACTACAAATGATAGTTTCTGTTGCTTATTTGTTGTGGTACTGATAGCCTTCATTTTCAGGCATAACAGGAAACTATGGTTAATTATCCCAGGAAGTCAATCAAGATTATAATGAGAAGGATAGAGGAGGAAAGGGGAAGAATAATAACATATTATATGCACATTTCATGCCTCTTGTCAAACTGTTTTCCTCAAGAAGTCTCCTGCTTACTGTAAAGTAGGAAAAGGAAAAGGAATGGGTAAGAGATAAAAAGTTAAGGGGAAGTAGGTCACATAGATGAAGATGCAGAAGAAAGGAAGAAGAGAAAGAGATGCGGACGACATGACTAAGGTGCTGATTTGTGAGATGGTATAAGAAAGTAGTACAACAAAGTAGAAATGATGCATGAGAATGTGATGGGTTAGTAGAGTAAATATTGAGTATGTAAGTTTAGGTATAGGTGTGTATGGTTGATAGAAAGCTCGGAAATAAACTCAATAAATATTTATTTATTTATTTATTTATATCCCGCCCCTCCCTTCTGGGATCTAGGTGGGTAACAGCAGTCCAATAAAACAGATATACAGACAATAAAAAATTTCCCTAATTCCCTTAATCCTCCCTCCTTCTGCTAAAAATTACACATAAACATCAAGATACAATAAATAAATAAATAAAGTGTTATTTCACATCTGCCCTAGTGACTTTTTCTCACTCAATGTCTTCCTGTGAAAAATAAGTTTCTCATCTGTAATTGGTTTGAGAAATGAACTAGGAATTTCGAGACCAGGGTTCAGCTTCCCACTTGGCCATGAAAACTCCACTGGGTGGCCTTGGCCAAGTCACATTCCTTCAGCCTCAGAGGAAGCCTATGGGAAACTCTCTCTGAACAAATCTTGCCAAGAAAACCCCATGATAGTCTCACTAAAAGTCAGTAACACTTTAAGGCACACAGCCACCACCTGTGATTTAGACAATGTACTGTATCTGATGAAGACAACTGAAAGAGGTGAAGGGGAGGCAACATAACAAAAAGTAACTGTCAGAAAAAGCACTTGCATTTAATTCAGCTCCATTCAGGTGATATTACAGAAGTTATTCTTGGTGGTCAAGGTTTAAGAGTAATACATAGGAAACAACACAGACTGCGATTATAGGTCAGTAAAACACTTGTTTATTCATTACATGTGCAAACAATTTAATATATTGCCATGGGTCAGACCTTTCTCTCAGGAAGTGAGCATCCTCAGGGGATACTACAGAGTCTCAAAAACAGAAAACTGATAAAAAGAGAAGAGAAAAAAAATCTGACAATCTTTATGCCCATTGACTGAATGGATGATTAACCATATTTCATTATGTTGGTATACATTAGCGATGGAATGATTCTTTGTAAAGAATAATCGGGTAAAGAAACTGTGGCTGGAATCCTGCTGGTGCTATATGCCAAAGTAATTATCTTTTACATTGGTGCAGTCCACTTTTTTCAGGGATTGGTAGCAGCAATGGTAGAGTGAATGGGGCACATAGAGAAAAGCAACAGGACTGAAAACTCTCCTGATGGATTTCAATAGCTGGCAGGGAAATTTCTTTGGAAAGCAATGGCATTCTTTGTTTTCCAGTTATCACTGTTTTTGTGACCACATTACTCTTCATTTCATCACCATATTGCTGTCATTTACAGTGGCATAGTTATATTGGCTAACAGCATCTCAGCATCAGAGCTGGGGTTGGAAATAATTGAAGTCTAAACATAAATTTCTAAAGAGTTTGGAGCAGAGCAGAGACTGTCACTGGAGGTGACATGCAAGATTGGAGTAACCATAGATTGTGAGCAAATGGATTTGTGATGCTTTTCTGTGAATACCTCTGATGACTGGTTTTTGCAATTCACCTATGCTGTGCAGGATAAACTGACCATCTCAGGATGGAATCCTGTTGCTCAGTCCCAATTAGATTAAACCCATTGAATTGATTGCAAAATGGCAAATTAACATGTAGAAAAATCCCACTGATTCAATAGGTATACCCTACTAGGACTTATGTTATAACATAGACAATGCATTTGTTGATTTTGCATTAAACATTCCTTTAACATTCATTAACATTTACATTGCATAACCTCTACATTGAGTAAACTGGTACAAGAAAGCAAATTTAAAGGAAAAACACTGCTAAAAGATGCTCATTCATTAATTAATATTTATAAAGTAATTGTCAAAGCATTGATTTTTTTTAAATGGGGAAAAATTGTCACTGTAAGCATGTCCATAATTTGTTATGCTATTCTATACACTTTCACAAATATAGTATCGTTAATTAAAGAATATCCTTTATCATCCCTGCTGGAGTACACTGTTGGATTAATTCACTTTTGCAAAGATTCTTGTGTTTAAGAATTAACAACTGTTTCGTTAATAGCTGTGCAGCTGAAAAAAGAAGAGGAATTGGGAAAATAAATATCCCAGAACAATGATAACAAATATGTTTTAAAAAAATCTTTGTGCTATCGAGCACCTTTTTCAATGTTATTTTTAGAAGACAGCCACAGAAACATATTTGTTGCAAAATATAAAAAAATTCATTAGAATGTTGTTAAAGGTACTTCTTGCCCAGGTGGGTGTTTCTAAAAAGTCAATTACAGCAGCACGACAAATTATATTTATTAGCCTCGTTTCTAGATAAATATGTTTGTATGCCTGTGTGTGTGTACATGCATGCACACTCAAGTGTGTCATAATTCAACTTCTAGAGTCAGAGGATTCAGACAGAGAGGAGGATACAGATGGCCAGGACTCTGCAGCTCCTGATAATGAGGTCCTTCTGCTTTTGTAGGGCTGAGGGTTGAGGCAGAGAGAGACTCTATTGCCCAGTAGAAGGTTACAAACATTGAAGATATATTGACATCACTCAATGTTTGTAACAAAAAGAGAATGTGTCATTCCCAGCTGTTACGTAGCAGGCACTGACGTAATTATATACCTGGTGTTTTTGGGAGACTACTGCCCATAAATCTTACAGGAGCTTCCCAGAATCTCTGTCACTCCACACCATTTTATCTGGGTCACTGACAATATCTTGGCATTTGTGTTTTATAATAATGATAATAATAATGATTTATTTCTATTCTGCCTTTTCCCCACAGAATCAAGGCGGATTACAACAAAAGTATTTAATACAGGAAATACTCATACAGTAAACATAAGCCAGAATACAAAACATAGCCTAAATGTCTAAAGCACACACACACACACACACACACACACATATATATATATATATATAATCTCTCACACACACACAAACAGAGAGAGAAAGAGAACAAAATCCACAGTATCAACATAATAAAATTCAAATGTACCCTAACATATTAATCTAACTGACAAATATCAACTTTCTCCTAGCAGCAAAAAATACAGTTCAATACAAATACTAGGACAAAAATAATACAGTAGCAGCAGGAGACTATAGTTCCTTATACTTCCAAACAACATTACATGATAATAGCAGATTCCTCAGTTAGATTAAATTAAACAAAGTAATACAAAACCAGTAAAATGCCCAGATGGCCATTGTTGGTACTGGGCGGGAGGTGAGCTCCTGGTTTATCTTCATTCTCAGGCTGGTGGCGAGATGATCCAGAGAAAAGCTGCGAGGCTTTTATAACCTGGCCTCGGACTCCTGTGACACCGCTCACAGCTGGCCATAGTTGGTATCAGGGAGGGAGGGGAGCTCCAGGATTTGTCCTCCCCTTGGAGCTGGGTTTTCTTGACCTTGGACTGGCTATGCTTTTACAATTCTGTTTTTCTTCTTTCTGGCTTTGTTTATCTGGACTACTGACTTGCTAAATGGGCCTGAGACTGGCTGATGACCTGAACCAGCTGGTGACCACTCTCTTTTCTCCTTTCATCCTACTGGATACCTGTGACTGACCTGGATTGAATTAACTACTCGTCAGCTCTTGCATTTTTGCCACCTGATTCCTGGGACACTTGCTGACTGGAACATAGGGCAATATGAAATTAAATTAATATGTTTATAAGTATATTAGAATATTTAAAAGACTGTTTTCAACAGACAAAAAAGAGACACTTAATGATTCTGAAGCAAAGCAATGGCAAAAGCTATGTATATATTCAGTCATTACATTACTGACTCTAAGGGGATTATCACATGGAGGTTTACCGCACTGAAATTGTTGGCTAAACACTTCAGAAGCATGGAGGTGTGGTAGCCAGTAGTGCTTCTGAAGAGTCACTGAGGAGTCCTGCTCCTCTCCCACTGATGAAGTGTTCACGGAGCAGCCATTTCTTTAATAACAGAAGTTCCCATGCTTCAGTGATGCTTCAGAAGCACAATGGGCTACCACACCTCCACACTTCTGAAGCATTTAGCCAACAATTTCAGTGCAGTAAGCCTCCGTGTGATAATTCCCTATGTCATAATTTCTAGATGCTCATATGTTCTGGAACTGTGCAAGAAAGTGATACCCTTCTACGGTCTGTGAACTGAGAAGCTTGAACGCATCCAGAGAAGGGTGACCAAGATAGTAAAGGGTTGGAAATTGAGCCCTATGAGGAATGATTTAGGGAGATTGATATGTTTAGTGTGTAGAAGAGAAGATTGAAGATAGCCATCTTTAAATATTTGGAAGGAATATCATATACAGTAGAAAGTGTTTCCCCGTGCAGCCAGGGACCAGCATATATTCTTGTTTATTGGTTACAGTTGTTTTCCAGGGACTTGCAGGTAATGGCCTGTGGACCATCACCAGTCCATGGACCACCACTTTGAGTAGCATTGATGAGTAGAAGATGGAGCAAACTTGCTTACTGCTGCTTCAAAGTCTAGGATACAAATCAATAGATTCAAATTACAAGAAAAGAGATTCCACCTAAATATTAGGGAAAACTTCCTGAAAGTAAGAGCTGTTGAATAGTGGAATAGATACTTCAGAATATGGTGGAATGTCCTTTAGAGGCCAAATAGCTGAATCCTGAGAGTGTTTTAATAATGTATTACAGTGTGACAGAGGATTAGACTAGATGGTTCATGCTATACTTTCTAGCCTTATGATTTTAGGATTCTACCAGCCTTCATATAGCCAATCTCCTTTTTGAGATGGCTTATTGGAAGGAGGGAGTCCAGCAAGGTCAGTTTTTTAACATATTTCCTTCAATTTGGCATTCCAATCTGCAGGTGGTACATTTTGGATATGTTTTGATGTAGACATTGCTTACCTTACAAGTACCAGTGGCTGTTCCACACACACGCAAACCCCTAAATGTCACCCTCTGTGAAGCCAGTGGGAAACTTTTATTCTTCTTTCACTTATATATCTATGTTCTGGAGGTTTATGAAATCTACTATGCCCTGAGTCATGGCTGCCACTATATTTCCCCTTTACAGCATGATGGGGATAAACTTACATTTTAGTAACCTTTGACCACTGCAATTGATGTGGCTCTTTCTGGGTGGATGGTCACATCTACTACTTTTCACATAAACCATCTCAAAGGTAACTCAGGTTCATAGAGTCTTTAATGGGGTTAGCAGTGATGGTTCTCCCCAGGCTTTTGCACCACTGAAAATGCTGGGATTTTTTTTATAGCTTGTCACTAAAGACCCCAACCTCTGCATGCATGAAATGTTTGTGAGCTGAACCATAGTGAAAGCAGAAGCTGCCTTCCTACTGCGTGCACCTGACCTTGACAAAGTGGGATTATTAGATGAGGAGGAAATTAATTGTTCAGCTAAGCAAAAACGGTTAGCTCCTCGTGCCTTCAGAGAAAGAAAGGATGAAATGAAATCACTAAGTAAGAATTGCTTTTTCTATGAGTCCACTAAAGGGTAAGAAAGTAAGGCTGGAGTTAACGATCTACTTCTGTAATGGCCCAAAGGATGCCACATATGAGCTTGCATGCATCTCCTGAGAAGGGGCAAGGAAGAAATGCTCTATTACAGCCTCGGATACCTCAGTAATGACAGCTCCTTTGCCTTTCTTTTCCTCCTGCTGTAGGTAATGGCTTACCCATGCAATTACCTTCTTTTGTCTTCATAGAACTGGGGATAAATGATTTCAACCTCTTTACAGGGGGCATTAGAAACCAAAGTTATTTTTAGGGGAGAAATAAATTCTTTCATGTAAGACGTGAGGATTGTTTCTCCTCAGGCAGTTGAAAAGGAGGGGGGAGAAATGAAAGACACATCAAGTCCTTTAAAAAGCTCAGTTCTGATGTTTCAGTTGGAGATCAAAGAGAAGACTTGGAAGGAGGGGAAGTGGAGTTTTGAGTAAGCAACCACTATATACAGTATCAGTATATGTATCCTTTGAAGGACTTGCCATTACATTCCCTGATCTTTGAACTCTATTTCTCATTCTGCGAAGGGGAGATGCTTTCCTTCCAAGTTGTCTTATTTCAGAGCCAATCACTACACCTTGAGGAAGTCAGGGTTGGGATAGCGTTTAAAACAGAATGATTACAGCACCTTATCAAGATCTCTCACATGCAGATATTCTCTTTCAGGGGGGGATAATGTGGGGAAAGATGGAAATGATTAATATTATATAATTTTGTGGGGTTTTTTTAAAAAAAGAAAAGCCATTTTTTATGTCACATTGTAATTGTTAAAGTCTGATTGCACTGCTGTGCTATATCTATCTTTCTCTGCAGTAAATCTATTTCTCTTCTTTTCACATTGCTTTTGACACTCCACCACCACCCCTGCCCCACCATCCATTCTCTGGGTGCTGGAATAGAAATTCAAACTGCATTTGTTGTTGCTCCTGCTTTTTCACAGCCCCCATACAATGGCTGTCACTCAGATTGTGTGTAGACCAACTCCAAGTGAAATTAGATAAAAGAAGATTTTGGCATCAAGTCTATATACTGCAGAAATATTCCTGGCCTGGAAAAAAAAAGACACAACCTTTTTGAGATAAAGCTCTGTGTATCATTCACATTCTCCTGCCTTGATCAGAAAAAAAATACACTGAATGATATATAGTGCTGGGATAGTACTTGTGTATTCCTCACTGGGTACAATCAGGCAGTGAGAGTGGTTGTAAAGTCCCCTCCTCCCAGTGGTATTGATTTCAGTTGTACATTCCTATAGTCAATGTATATAGTGAAGCAATATGTTCCTATAGTGAAGTAATATATAGTGATCCATGCAGAAATCTGCACATAGCTTATAAAGGCACATTGTAAATGAGGGCAAAGCTACACAACAGGATGCAGATGCAAGTTTCTGTGTTTTCATGTATATGTACAGATTAAGTAGTTCTCAGAGACTGTTTTAAAAGTGGTTTTTTTTGTTAACACACACACAAAAACTATTGATGTCATTTCCTGCTTCTGTTTTGCTATGCTTTCCTGGGCAAAGGTTCAATTTCACTTTAATGCCAATTTGGGATGGTCAGTGGGCATGCTTTGGGTGGGGAAATGTAGTGATCAGGGGAGAAGGAGAAGTTGTGGGCATTTCAATTTGATTTCTTTCAATTGGCAAAATAGCTGCAAGAAATTTTTAAACTCTCTCTCTCTCTCTCTCTCTCTCTCTATATATATATATATACACACACACACACACACACATACATACATACACAAATATATACACACACACACACACACATATATATATATATATATATATATATATATATATATATAATCTGTTCACAAATGACTGCTCTCCCCCCACTCAGATCTGTCAGAAAAGCCAAAACTTTGCTCAATGTCCTGTACCTCACCTCCTTTTACAGCCCCATTCCGGATTCTCTCTGTCACTACAACACTATAGCATTATGATGTGCTAACTCTCTCTCTCTCTCTCTCTCTCTCTTTCACACACACACACTAGCACATGCCTGAAAATGTAAGAGTCTTACAGTTTAAAAACTTATTTATTTACTTATCACTGCCACATGAAACTGAGGGATAGATCAGACAGACAAATCAGTAGCTGCTGACTTTCCTTTGCAAGCAATTAATTAAGTCTGGGAAGTCTGATCTATCCCAATCAAAGATAGATACATTCTATAATCTTGAAATGGTTCTGAATGTGTGCAAGGAAAGAAAGAAATCCCAGCTGAATAGCTTTTTTAGAGATAATGCTATTGTAGCACGAGAAGAGCCTCATGCGACAAGTTCCTAAGTATACTAATAGCACTTTAATTATGTAGTGTGGGTGGGCTCCTAGGGTGGATTTATCATCTCATTGTCATGAAAGTCACTAGTCTCCATTGATTAGACTTAGTGTTTACTAACAAAGACCCATTCAGTTCAAAGGATTTACTCTACTCAGAGCTAAAATTGGACTTAGCCTGTAAACTACAAGGAAGCTAATTACACAGGTAGAGCACTGAGCACCATTGGCTGTGCTTGCTGATGGAATTACAGCCCCACAGCATCTGGAGAACTACTTTGTCCAAGCATGGCCTAGATAGCAATGCTTTCTGACCAACATAATAACTGCAATTATGCCTAATTGACTCTCTTGTATTTATAAGGGTATTTTATTTGGACTTTGTAATGTAGGGTTCCAAACTTCTTCTTTCCTTGGATTTCTAAGACATTTGGTTATAAACAATAAGCTTGAGATTTGTTTTTCCAACTCAGAATGCATTTTGTCTGGCTTGTCTCAATAAAATCTGTTTTCCTTACTTACAAGAAAACTTTCTATGCAAGTAGGCCTGAATGTTACATATTTAGGGTACAAATGAACATGCATGTATAACAGCAGATTGAAAGTTATTCAGAGTCATTTCCCTGCCCAGTGAACGTAGCATAACACACAGTCAATACAGAGTTTTAAAAAAATATTTTATGAACAAGGATGATGTACTTTTCAACATAGAAAGAAACAGATAGATAGATGTATGGACAGACAGATAATGGAGACTAAGCTTTTATAGGTAATATAGTATGTGGTTCAATTATTGTGACAGAAAATGTGTTTGTGTGTCCTTAATCTGTAGTTACAACTAAAAATGGGCTTGGCCCATAAAATGTAGGAATTTGGGCAAGTTAGCTGAAGTTCAGCCTTATGTTTCTTTCTTTCTTTCTTTCTTTTCTACAAAGTTGTTGTCAGCTGAGAGATCACTTCATCTTACTATTCCAAGGATGTAGCATTGTCATGATTAAGTCAAGTCTCCTTAATAACATCCATTTAAAATGATAATTAGGGATGGGCAGGTTGGCTCTGACTTTGTTCTGATTATCTTATTGCCACCTATCCCCCAAGGTCTGATTGACTTAGATTAAATCAAAGGAAAGCACAGTTTTACATCATGAATTAACCCCCATGTCAACACTGGGCCATTATATCCAGGCTTTCTTGGGCTCTGGAAAATTTCCAGTGCCAGTCCTGGGAAAGAAAAGGGATTGCATAGAGGAGTGTGTGGAATTACTTGCCTTGAAATAGAGATGAAAATAATATCCCCCTCCTTTCCCCCTCATTTTGAACATGGTTTCCTTGGCATTGTTGAAAAAAATGGTCATCCACAATGGGTTTTTTTGGGAGAATGAGGGTTCCTTCAGCGACAGCAAACAGATCTGTATTTTCCTTCTTTGTTATTTTTGATTGTTTCTGTACATAAACATCTTTTCCAACAAAGTAATTTTTGTGCAAATTTTTTTTGTGCAAAAAATCCTGAAATATGAAATATAAACTCATTGAAAAATGCACAAAGAATCTCCAGTAGGGAGAAAGTTTTGATTTTTAAAAAATTCTCTCAGAAAAGAATGAAAGAAGTGAAGATCTCAGCTCTAAACATTATAATCGGGATCATACTAGTACTCTACTAGAGCAAATGAATGGAATCAATTGTTGAATGATGAATTAACACTTGTGTAAAATCTACTGATTGAATAGGTATAATCTGCTTTGGACTACCAATAGGATTCAGTAATTTATATACTGAATCCTTATACTATAAACTTATACTATACCCTGTTTGGATGATTCCCTTCAAAGACAGATATTACTTTTTTACTGAATAGCTAAAGTGGGGCATACTTTAGACTCTGTAAGGTAGCCCAAGACCACTAGGGATTGCACTTTTTAAGACCAGGAGTGTAAATTGTTGCAAATTTGTCAGGAAGGAATGAAAATTTTTTACTATTTCCTCCTTTTGCTGCCAGAAAATTGTCAAAAACTACAAAGTATTCAATTAATTTCTGCAGTGCAAAAATGCATACAGAAAGTAGCATCATCTATATTTAGAACAAGTCTCCTGGGCAGAAAACAGTATTTGTGTGTAGTTCTAAGTTCTATAGGGGAAGACTTTATCTCATTTCCTCCACCATCACAGGCTTGTTTGGTGATGTCACAAGAGAGAGCCTTCTCAGTGGCTGCTCTCACTCTCTGGAACTCCCTTCTATGAAAGGCTAGGCTGGACTGTCTCTGTTTTCCTTTCCGAGCAAATCTACATAGATTTGATGGACAGCCAACAGCTCTAACTGAAATTATGCTGATGGCTTTAGAAAGATGTTCAGAATTTGGTAGCAATGTGTACACATACACACAGAGAGACACATTCATTGGTGATTGGTTGGTCCAGTGTCCAGTATCATTGGGGAAGTACCTCTAATCTGGGTTTAGTTTAAAAACAAGGAAGAGTCTGAATCTATTTTGAGAGCATGGATTAATGCCTCCATTAAATCCTTTAAAGTTTAGGCCATAACCCAGAGGGGATTCACTGCCTCATTAACAAGGAAGTCATCAGCTGTCATTGTGAATATGCCATTATACTCAAATGGCAGAGTGCAAGCCATATGTAGATAGATGTTTCTTAAATGGGAGGTATCTCTTCTGGAGATTTCTCTTTGTTTTTCAATATCTCTAGTGTTGTATGTGGGCGAATATTTCGTTCTTTTATAAGGTGCTGCTTGTATTAGCATTTTGTACATTTTTGACCATTTGAGTTAATGCTGTTTTGCTACAAATACAATATGTTGATGTGTACCACCCAAATCCTTGGTCACCAAGTGCAGAAAGACAGCTTTGCATACTGTGTATGTAACTTCTTATTCTTCCAGGGGGAAAACCAGCAAAACTCTGCTCATGTTTATCTTCCTCATCCTATCCTGGTAATTAATGTATCTGCTGTTTTCCTTAGGCACTGTGCTGATTACTCAAGTCAGTGGCTTTGAAGAAGGCAGCGTCGAATGTCATCCCTATAGCTTCAATTTGAAATGCTGAAGGCTTGATCAAAGTTTTTCACTCATGTCACCTTGGCTGATTAAAGCTTATTTAAAATGGGTGCAAAAATGTGTGGCTTATGACATTAGTGCAACACATGGTTAAAGAAACCAGCCACAAAAGTAGACAGGAGCAACATTATCAGTGGATTTAAAAAGGTGTGATAAAAACAAAAACATGCTGCATATTTTACAATGAAAACTAGTCTTATGGATTCCTCTGGACATAAGCATCTTTAATATACAGATATAAATCTTTGCTTACTTTGTTCTTGCATGCAAGAATGAAGAAAAGTTTCTCCCCATGAGCATTTTTGCATATTTTTCAACTTTTTTTAAAAAAAGGACCATGCATGCACAAGCAAAATCTTCACAAAAGCCACAAAATGGGATGGCTGACCATTCTGAGTGAAGTATCTTCTGAGTGGGTTATCTTCATGTTTGAAACCAGCCTTTCAAGCATGATGTTTCAAAACAGGCTTTCAATAAGATAATAATAATTCATTCCTTTCCTCCTAATAATGAAGTATACATGTGTTATACTCTGATTGTAATGCAACTTCACTCCTTTTGCATTTTTAGCTATAACTTTGAAATATAGCTGTGCGGCCTTACTAAATGGTAGAAGAGAAATATCACTTAGTTCCTACATGCTGCTGCTTTTAGCTATATTTTTTAAAAACTAAGGGGTTGTCCACACAGGCCAAATGAAACATCCTCCCACCATTCCCATAGTGAGAAATTTAGATGACATAGGGTGCAAAACATCTGGTGTGAACTGTCCAAATGACATCGGCCAATCTAGCACTCACCTTTTGCTCCGATCTTCCAGGAAAATCCAGAGCCTTCCATTGTGATGCTGGGTGGGCTGTTCACAACATGTCCCACTTTTCTACCTGGCACAGCTGTGGCAGTGGTACATCATTAACTGATGTCAGAATAAGGTGCCTAGTTATGTGATTGATGCTGGCCACCTTTTTCTGACTTCAGAGCAAGTGACTGGTTGCATCAGTGGCTGCGCTGGGCAGCACAATGGGATGAATGTGTGAACAGCTTCCTGGTGTCTCAACAGAGGGTCCAGGTAATGAGGACATTGAGGCAACTCCAGGGCCAAAATACTCTGAGCTGATCCTGGAGTTTTCTGGCCTATGTGGACTTGGCCTATATAGCTTTCTTTTAAATGTGAATTTAAATGGTTCTTTTGGTCTATGGAACAACTGTAGACAATTGCAAGGATGTAAAGCTTCCGTACCAAATTTGGCGGGCTAAGCATGGCTGGGGGACGGCTTGTAGTCTTCCGGTGGCACCAGCAGTGTTTTGCTGTGTGATAACACCCGTTTTCACCTGTTCAAGCCTGTGTCCAGCCTGTGCCCAGATTGGGTGAAAAGTGAAGTGCGATAATCTCCTTTGTTGAGATAGGACTGAACATCTACAGTAATCTCCCTACTGTTCTCCAAGAATGGCAAAGTGGCATGAGTATTATGAGCGGCTGTAGTTGTTAATGCAGGTGTCAAATAACTGAGGCTTGTAGCTTAGTATGTGTTGTGTTTTGATTCTGCCAGTATGTTAAAACCCATGAGATGTGGAAAATAAGGATATAAAGGTTGCATGTCTGAACTATATGATGAAAATTTCCATTACTTCCTGAAACATTGTAGTTATTAGAATTATACTTGAAGATCTTCAGCTGCAAATGTATATTTATCACTGTGGAACTTCCTATCTTTCAGTCACTGAGACTGTGTGCTGTATTTGTTAAAGACTAGTATCATTACTGATTTTTCTTTTAAATGGATGTGCACATGTGCGAGGGCTGATGGATTCAGAATCCATTAATGTAAAGTGGTGTTGCTGATACAAGTTCTTGAAGCAAAATACAAAAGAGAGGAAGTGCAAACTATTTCTGTTCTTTGCAAAGAAATGCCTCCTCCCCTCCCCAAGTAATTCCTGCATTTAAAAATACAACATAGGAAAGTAATTTGTGTTGCATCAGAGGCACTGCAGACTTCTCCTATTCAAGGTAGTGACTATTTGCTATTTTATAACAGAGGGTCTTAAGGACTCTCTTAAGTTAGGTGTTTTATCACTGTCCAGATTCTGGGTGATAAAATACTTCTTTATATTTGTGTTAAATGTGCTATTGAAGGATTTCTCCAACCACTTAAACACCAAGCAGAGTTAAATTGCTCTTTGTGGGAAATTAATATACATTCTTCTGCTTACAAACACAGTTAACGGTCTCTGATGATAAGCCAGATAACTTAATGTAGGCCAGATCAATATAATTGTGGCAAACTGTATTTGTTTATAGTATTTGTTAGTTTTGGTTAATATGGATTTTGGCTTTCTCTTCATTGTTTCAGTCATGACACAACACATAAAGATACATATTTAATATAAAATACATCTTAAAAAGAAAATCCCTCAGGCTATATCAAAGACAAAATAGGATGTCTTGCTGTGATGAAATAGCTGATTATCAAGCTCAAAATGACTTTATATGTATATATGTTTGTCCCTCCCCTGGAAAGCACAGGCTGAAACTACTACCTTCTTTCATCTTGACAAGGGGCAGTCAAACAAGAAAGTATGGAATGAATTAAAAAAGGAAGTTAGAAAAATGTATATAATCATAATTATACATGGTGTGGGGAATGAACGCACATGTCCGTATAGGAAGAAAAAAGAATGTTTTACAACCAGAGGATGGGTTGAGAATGCAGGTAGGTCTGGAAGAAGGGCAACAAAATGGAGAGTTTTTCACATCCTGAGATGCTGCTCCCTCTTTTTTCAAGTTTCTTCAGAGTCTTACCTTTCTTAAACTCCAGCATCTTCAGCTTTGCTATCAAGGCTGTCTTTGAGTAAATGGCACTGAGGTAAGTTGTCATATCTCACTAAAGCAGATCATGGCCATCCAAGCTGGAATCTTGCTGCTTCCACTGCAAAGTCCAAGAAGCCCCTCATAATATGTTCTGAACTAATTGAAGTTTCCGAACTAAGCACAAGCATAGTCCCATGTAGAGCATGCAGAAATTGAGTCGTGAGGTTATCAGCGCATGTACCACAGTTTCTAGGTCCCCCACTTCGAGAATAGGACACAGCTGGGGTATCAGCCAAAGCTGATAGCAAGCACTCCTGACTGTCACATTTATCTGATTTGTAATTCGGAGCAATGAATCTAGGAGCACCCCCAGACTGCAAACACAGTCCTTTCAGGAGAGTGTGACTCCATATAGGACCAGTGGTTGTATCACAATACCTGCATTGGGGCCCCTCCTGTGAGTACCTCCATTTTGTCTGGATTCAGTTTTAGTCTGTTTTTCTTCATGCAGTCCATTACCGCTTTAAGACATTCATTGAGAGGAGAGATGTCATCTGTAGTCAAAGCTGTAGACCAAGACATGGAGAAATATATCTGGGTATCTTTAAACAGAGGTTGGATGGTCATCTGTCGGAAATGCTTTGATTGAGTGTTCTTGCATGGCAGGGGGTTGGACTGGATGGCCCTTGTGGTTTCTTCCAACTCTGTTATTCTATGATTCTATGATCAACCTACTGATAACACCCCACCCCATGTCTCCATATGATCTCTCCCAGCAGCTTCATATATATATATATATATATTGAATAGCATCGGAAATGGTGCCTTGAGGGATGCCACAATTAAGCTCTTTTTATGCAGAGCAACTGCAAAACCTGAAGACCTAAAAACTATGGTGCATATACTAATAACATCACTACTTTGCTTTTGCAATGTGCTCTACATAGGGCTACCCTTGCACTTAGTTCGGAAACTTCAACCAGTTCAAAATATGGCAGCCAGAACTGGAATAATAATAATAATAATAATAATAATAATAATAATAATAATAATAATAGAGGTGACCATATACACGTATAATAAAGTCTCTTCACTGGTGCCTATTAATTTTCGGCACAGTACAAGGTGTTGGTCTAACCTTTAAAGCCCTTCCTGGCTTGGGTCCAGCTTACTTATGGCATACCTTCTCCCATATATCCACCCCGCACATTGAGATCCTCTAGTAAAACTTACTGCTGCCAGCTAAAACTAGGCTGGCTGCAGTTACCGAAAGGACCTTCTCTTCTACTCCCAAATTATGAATAGCCTGCTGAATATCTCGACATTGATCAGTCTTGTTGCTTTAAAAAGGCTATCAACATATCTCTTTCAACAGGCCTTTCCAGATTAACATTCCAGCAATCTCTTTTAATTTAATCAGTTATTCAGCAACTGCTCTAACTGCCTCTGAGTTATTTTATAACGTTTTAATAATTGTTAATAATTTAATTGTATTCAGTGGATGGGAGGGTTTGGGGTACAACGATGATAAGTTGTTATTATATTTTACTGATGGTTTTTTGTCAGCCAATTTGATCTGTTTGGAGAGCGGATAAAAATAAATTTATTATTATTATTATTATTATTATTATTATATATTAAAGTTTGGAGTTCAGAAAACAGCTTTTGAGAGATAAACATTAGAGGGAAATAACAACTATAGAAAAGACATGTGAATTGTTCACATGCATTTTCCTAGAGATTTGCTCACTTACCATATTTAGCCCCCTAAGAGTAGAACTCTTCAACAAATTATGGCCATCTGTGTCTTGTGTCTCCTGTATGTATTTCCTCTGCAGCCTTTGAGTACTTCTAAATGATGGGATAGTTATACTATCCACATAAAGTGTTATTCATTCAAACTCCTTCCAAACATCATTCATTATAATTGGTACAATTACATTTCTAAGATTGGTCTTTCAGTTCCTTTCAAATGTTTCTCCAATGCTATTTGCAAATGGAGTTAGGGTTTATGATAGTGGAGGCTAGACTGTGGGTGGCCATACGTAATTAATGGCTAAATTTTTTTTCCCACGGTCTTGCTCCACTAATTTTGAGTCATGATTTCTAATCTATGTGGAAACAGGTAGTGATTTTTTTTTATTACTGAGTTTTTTTCTGACTTTCTGATCAATAGTGTATGATCAAGGCAAAGCAGCCATTAAACAACGTGTAGTAAAGATACGGCATAAATCAGATCTAGCTTAGTCCAAACATTTATATTAGTGTCACTGGCTGTTACAGACTGCCCCAATAATGCTGCTTCAGGTCTCTTTGGGATATGCTATTTAAATGATGCATGCATCTAAGAATCCAGAAGCTGCACCAAAGCTGCACTCCAGTGCTAGGATAGGATGTTGTTTGGTGTGACCTCCGGACTCTTAGGACCCATGCATCATTTAAATAGCATATCTGCAAGGGACCCGAAGCGCTTTATTTTGGCAGTCTGTATAACAGGCCTCTAACAGGTACTTTGCTTCCCATAGGCACATTGAATTAATCTAGAAACACCTAAACATTGGAGGGTCTTGTTTTAGCATGATGTCATGCTCTCCCTTACCTATCCTTGAAGTTAATATGGAAGATCCCTTATTTGGAGAGACATGCCTCTGTGGTCTGGTCATATTGAATGATAGGAGCATGTGTTATTTCACTGTTTGTTCTACAGAGCATATACATTAGCTCCTTTCATCCTCATTGTATAAACATCCAGAACGCACAGTTCTTGTAACAATGCTTAACTAGTCAGAGATGACCAGTGCCAGACCAGACCTAATGAATATTACTCTGCAAACAGATGGTTAGGGTTCTCCACATACTATTTTAAAGTCTTTAATGTTTTTCTGTATCCACTGTATGTTTTAAAGTGTGTGTGTTTATTTTTATGTTGTAATTGAATGTATCCACTCCCTTGGTTGATCTGTGACCGTAGTAGAGTTATTCTATTCTATTTCATAACACTGTAGTTGTTTTCCCATTGATTCTGATGTGTTTTTTTCCTTATCATAGAAAAATCAGTTAAGGTAGTGTAACAGACACAATTGCTGCAGAATATCTTTTGATAAATAGGGTCAGGAGCCTCGCTTATTCTGTCCAATTAAATTTTAGCACCTTTTGATCCACTGTCAAGACATACTCAGGTTTTCACAGAATAGTATTCTAACTAGTAACTGCTGGGTTTTTATTTTTATTTTTTCGAGTTGGTGAAGGAAATAACTGGGCAACTTTATAATACATAACTTATTTAATGAGAATGTATAATAATGGTGAAATTCATATTACATTAGATTTGGTTATCCACTGATAAAACAATATAAGAAATGAACGGAAAGGAAACAATGTTAAACTGTCTTTAGAAAATCGGTCTCATATATCTAATGTTTAGTTTCTGCCACTTCCCAAATTAATAATTTCTTCGAAGAAAGAGGACAGTCTCTGGCATGGCTGGATTAATCAGTTTAGCTCAGGTTTCAGATAGCTTCACTTAAAAAAATGCTATCTCAGACTTTAACTTCAAAGTAAACAAAAAGAAGGGGTGTCAGAATTTTCAAGCTGCTAAACATTCATTTGACTTCAAACCAACTTCAGTTCCTTTGATTGAGAACCTGAAGCACTGTTTTATCTGAAGTGGCTATAAAACCATAATGATATACAGTATTTTAGTGCTGGGACTGAACATTTGATTTGTCCTTTTGGGGCCAATTAAAAAAATTCATACACAAATCTGCCCCAAGTGAGGCAGTAATTTAGATCCATATGTTGGGTATTGTTTATTTTTAAAATGGACAGAAGGCAGATGTGGAGCTGCCAGTAAATTCTGATTTTTGCATTATGTCTACAAGGACTGTATGTGTGTATGTGCTTCAGTCACCTATCAACTTATGGTAAATCCATGAATTTCACAGATTTTTCTTAGCCAAGAATACTCAGAAGTGGTTTTTCCAGTTTCTTCTTCTGAATTAGCCTACAACATGTGGTATTTTTGGTGGTCTCCCATCCAGTACTAACCAGAGTTATCCTCCTTCATTCCCAGATCAAATGGGATCTAGTGCCCTTAGCATATTTAGGGTTTATTGCTAATCAATGACACTCTAAATTGCATTACTGAAATTCAAAATCTTGGATAATTAAAAATGACTCTTATGTTTAGAATTGTGACCTCTGTTCAGTTTCTGGAACTCAAAATTAATTTCTTGTGTTTATAATTGTTGAATTTCTTTTCCTAAAGACTCTTGCTTGAAAACCCACATTTAAAGTATCTGTGTTATGTTATGTTATGTTATGTTTGGAAGGAAACAAATTCCTTGTTACAACAGCATCTGGGGTGGAAGTGAACAGGTAATTGTGATTCTATCATCCTTTTGGTATTTCTTATCTGTAGTCAAGTCAGTTGCCACTAAGTAGATATCTGATACCCAACCATGAAAGAAAGAGACCAGACATGTAATGGATGAATAAAGGGCCAGTTATTTGACTCACATCCTATTTAAAGCAAACACTTGAACTTAACCTTAAAAGTCAAACTGTGAGAGAATGAAAGCCTGGGGGATCCAGCTGAAGTCAGGTGTCAATCCTAGACTGGATGATTCGGATTGCTCCTTAGCCACCTAGGAAGGTAAACATAAGGCACTCTTCCCTAACTCCCATGAATTGTAAGGTTGAGCAAAATCCTCATGTCTACCCCAAAGGCAGGTTCTCTCCAATGCCACGGCCCTTGACATGTATAAGCTGATCAGAGCCAACCTTTCACTACAAAGGGTGCCAATGGTGTGCACAAACAATTCTTTAACCCCATTGGGCACACGATAAGGGACAAGTGTTGGCTCAGTCCTTTCTCCCACCAAGCAATCAAAATATCTCTCAACCCATTTTGAAAATCCCTCAAAAGATCAATTACCCTCCTCTGAAAGGTGAACCCAATCTGACCGGTTCCCTCTATATTCAGTTGACTTTTCTCCAGCCCTTTTACCTTCCAGATACTGTCTCCCTCCCCCATATAATCCAGTTAAAGCCTTCCTGATCAATTTTTGAGACTTTGGCAAAACGTTTTTCTACTGTGCGAGATGCAACCCATCCCTTGCCAGAAGTCCCTCCTCAGGAATGTCAGACCATGATCCCAAATAAAACAGCTTCTGGCTGCTTTGGGCTTGATGTTCAAATGAACGTCACACTGTGAGCCAATCCTTTCACCTGGATCAAAAGAAATGGATTAATCCAGTGCCACAATCCAGTCCTTTGGATTGGATCAAAAGGAGTGGATTAAATCTGCTCCTGAGGCAACTGGTTTGAGACCAAGGCAGCAGCTTGCTTTGGAGTGGGCCATGTGGTTGCTGCCAGCCCTGGTCCAATATGGCGGGCGGCCTCTGGCCACTCCTTCTGGGCTATCTGTTCCAGGCCTAAGAGAAACATGTTATTTAGGCCTGTTACAGACTGCCAAATAAAGCTGCTTCGGGTCTCTTTGGAGGATGCTGTTTAAATGATGCATGGGTCCTAAGATCTGGAAGCTGCACCAAAGCTGCACTCCAGTGCTTAGGACTGGAGTGTGGCTTTGCGCACTCCGGACTCGTAGGACCATGCATCATTTAAATAGCATGCCTCCAAGAGACCCAAAGCAGCTTTATTTTGGCAGTCTGTAACAGGCCTTAATTTTTCCAATGAAGGACCCTTCAGTCCTTGTACTACTATTGATTTCCTGCACATCGCACATTAAAACATTTATTAGGAAGATCAGGAATGGCAAAATGCAGCTGTAGGCTTCATGTGGCTATCAGGGCTGTTTTGTGCACTTTAATTGCTGTGTGTGTGTGTGTGTGTGTGTGTGTGTGTGTGTGTGTTGCTCCAAGTACCTCCAATTGACCTCTAAGAGTCTAGAACTTTTCATCATGTTTGATGCCCCCTCTTTCTTACCCAAAAATGATGTGGGGAGGCATTAGCATGTTTTGGGGGCCCCATGACCAATTTAGGCCCTAGAAACAGGATGTGATTTCCATTTACTTGCTGTTGTTAAAAAAAGTCTGTCCTGAGCCTTAGCCCCAAACATGGTGAAAATACTTCCCATGCTCCCTACACATTACAGGCATTTGGTGGCAAACAAGTATTGATTTTTTAGGTGGGATGGTGCAGTACTCCAAGGTCTTCGGGGACTAATGTGACCCCTTAGCCTTCCATACTTACCCATCCCTGTGCTAAATGCTAATAAGAATAGTAAACCCATCACAGGGAAAGTATGGTGGGTGATTTAAATTTCAAACTTCCTTATCATAGTTTAATCTTGTCCACACTGGAAGCTGCTCTGTTTCTAGTAACAGTCTCATTCATTTATACCAGGTCTGAGGTGTCACCTCCAGATATTTTTAGATGTAATCCCATCGCCTTCTCACAGCATAGTCAATGGTGAATAATGCTCTAAAACCATAGTTCAATAAAATCTGGAGGGCTACATGGTTCCCATCTCTGTTTTCTACTCTTTGCCAGTGAGGTGTTTTTTTATGTACAAGTATTTTTAAACCATCATTGATCTACGTATGTAATTATTATGCTGTCCTGCTGTAGTTGAACCAATTAAGGCAAAGTTTAGTTTCAGATCATTTCATTATGATTGCTTGAAATACTTATGCATCCAACTAAACTTTATTTAGTAAAATCCAATTATAGGAGGATCAATTGCAACTGAATAATTCATTTCAGTTTTGACTGGCTAAAGTCTGTTTATATGCTTTAGTCTAGAAAATATTTGTATTTGTCTACTCTGGAAAATAATAATGGTGCTATTCCATTCCTTTCTACACGGATGTAAGTCCTATTGAGTCCATGTAGTTTTTTACCACTAACACGTAGGAATGAAGATCCTAGAGTGTGCCCAGTGGACCTCCCCAGATGGCTATTCCCTTTCCTCATAAACAAAACTGTTGGTGAATTTCCCAGTAGAGGTATATTTTTTATTATTCATTTATTACACCCCCGTAGGGGTATAAATTTTTATTTTTTATTCTTGAGCATGAACTCTCCCTAGAAGTCAAATTGACTAAACCAAGACTCTCATACTTTTGACATTCTAAGACAACATGACTCATTGGAAAAGACAATAATGTTTGGTAAAGTGAAAGGAAGTAGGAACAGAGCAAGACCGGCACATGAATTGACTCTAAAGGAAGTTACAGTCCTGAGTAGGACCAGAGAAAGGCTGTTGATGGGTTGTGGAAGTCTCTCCAGTGATGAGCATGGAGGTCTCTCTTATGACTTGATGGCAAATACCACAGCAAAACAAATGCAAGAACAAAGAATTTCAAAAGTTTTTTTTCTGGAAGATTTCCCCCCATTGTTCAATTGTTGTTGTGTTGTATTGTTATTATTATATTTATTATTATTATTATTATATTATTATTATTATTATTATTTCAATTCTGAACTTTTTTAATGAAAAAAATCTGTATGTACAGAAACAGTCTTTTTCTAACAAGGACATTGTTTCCAGAAACTTCGAGTGTGGGCTAAATACTTTTCACATACAACAAGTTAAAACCAAATTAAATCTGCTTTGAAGTTGTTTATAAAAGAACCAGTTTAGGAAAGGCAGATGGACATTTTGAAAAACTGTTACAACATGGGAAGAATTATATTTCATCTTCTTCCAATCAAATTTGTATGATTTATTTTTGAAATGGGACATGGAAGAAGAGGTTATTAAAGTGACCATGGTGAGATGGACCCAAGATCTTGGTCATAATATACCAATTTAGCAATGGCCAAAAAATTGGACTAAAGGAATTAAATATACTTTGTGTAGTGATCTTAAAGAAAATTTATTGAAAATGCAATACAGGTGGCACCTAACTCCACTAAAACTGGCCAAAATCTACCAAACATCATCAAATAAATGTTGGAAGTGTGGTGAAGCGGTGAGTACCTTTCTACATCTTTGGTGGAACTGTAAAGTAGTTAAAAATATTGGTTGGAGGTTAAGAGATGATAAAAGAAATCATAAGGTGCAAGATAAATTTTGATCCCAAGTTCTTTTTGTTGAGTATGGTATCAGAGGATAAACTAGAAAAAGATGATGGGAAACTACTTTTTTATATGTCTGCTACTGCCAGAGTCACTTTAGCAAGATGGTGGAAGAAAAAAGACACTCCACATATGGAGGAATGGTTAACTAAACTGATTACATAGAATTTGACAAATTTACCTGTTTAAGTAGAAGAAACGTATGGGATTGAATAGCCACAGGACTGGTTCCCGTTGAGCCCTCCATGGACTGGCCCCTCCTTACCTATCAGACCTTCTTTCTCTTCACCTTCCCACCAGGGCCCTCCGTTCTGGTAGTCAAGGGTTCCTGTCTAGCCCAGGATTTCCTCTGCCCCATCCCGGATTCGCCCCTTTTCACTTGCTGCCCCTCACTCCTGGAACCTTCTTCCTCCACAAGCAAGAGCCCTCACTTCTTTAACCAGCTTCAAAACGGAGCTGAAAACCATCCTATTCAGAGAAGCCTTCCCAGGCATCGCATAATTGTCGCTTACTATCTGATGTTCGTGTTGTTGGCTGTTATCATCCATTTCCTGTTTCCTATGTACTGTATATGTATTATCCTACTTGTGATTATGTATTTTCCCTGGATATGATTAACCATCCATTATGAAGCCTTGCCCTCCCTCCAGTCCATCTGCCTTGGTCCAGGCTCGGTAGGTTGAAGGAACTGCTGGACCTCTTACCTTTCTCGTCACCACTCCTTCTCTGTATCATGTCTTTTTTAGATTGTAAGCCTGAGGGCAGGGAACCGTCTAACTAAAAAGATTGCATGTACAGCGCTGTGTAAATTTACAGCGCTTCATAAATAAAGGTTAATAATAATAATAATAATTTTGTACTTGGAAAAGAAGGGGAAAACTCTAAAAATATGGTATATAACTAATTAATGAGTTATTATTAAGAATTATGTTGTTCAGTTATGAATATCAAGCAGCTCAGTCTTGAATATTATGGGATCTTATGGAACCTCTTTTTTATACTCTTTATTTTAATCAACTAAGTAAGGTCTCCTTTATCCATTCTCCAAGTTTCTTGGTTAAATAAAAATAATGAATCACAACTACAGTTAGTTTAAAGAAAACAAAAAATTTGATGTAGATCAAAACAAAATCCAGGAAGTCAATTTGTGTTTGTTTATTATGTATTTATGTTAAATAATATTTTGTTATATGTTGTTTAAGTTATTATATGTCTTATTTTTATGTTTGATATGAATAAAATTTATATTAAAAAAGTTCTGAAAAACAAAATGCATTTAGGCACCTTTTTTTCCCTTGAGAATGACAACTGTCACATCCAGCACTAGAATGCACTACCACACGGG
Organism: Sceloporus undulatus; assembly: GCF_019175285.1. Classification (NCBI taxonomy): domain Eukaryota; kingdom Metazoa; phylum Chordata; class Lepidosauria; order Squamata; family Phrynosomatidae; genus Sceloporus; species Sceloporus undulatus. Next base: position 187,702,264 of record NC_056525.1, on the reverse strand, counting down.
ATAATACATTTTCATGGGTTAACACATTTTAATGTTAGTTTGGGATGATGATGATGATGATGATGATGATATTAATTTATATCCTGCCTTTCCAAGCAGATAGAAGTGGCAAACAATAATAAAACAACATTAAAATACAGTAAAACATCATAACCCATAAACCCTCCCATCCACAATAAAAATACATTTTAATTATAAACTAATCAGGGACAATTGAGAGGCAATTGATGGGAGGCCACTGAGAAGCTAATTTGGGAAAGCCTGACAGAAGAAGTACGTCCTGACCACCTTTTTAAAGCAGTCGCAACTGACAATCTGTCAGATCTCCTCTGGCAGGCTATGATAGGAATTGTGGTCTATCACACTGGGCTGGAAAAAGGTCTCCAGATTAATTATAAGTACATATCTACAGATGAGCATACAAACAGAAATTCACAATAGTTCAATGAAATGTTTAGTGTGACAGCTGGATCTCTCAGATCTCTCACACTAGATCTTTCAGATCCACTCATAGTGAGTTTCTCAGCTCCCGCCACACTGGGTCTTTTGGATCCCATCAATTGACACCAGTTATGTCACGACCACTGGGTTCCACAGGATTCTTCTCCTGCCTTAACTTAAATAGTTTTGAGACTTCTCCCCCTTTCTCTCTAACCCTTGGTTCTCCCACTGACTTAAGTTTCTTTTTAATATTCTTGGTAGTGTGTTTTGATATTATACATAAATCACTTCAGGCCACTCCTTTGTGAACAAGAAGAAAATAATGTTTATTTACATGCAGAACTTATGATAGTATCTTTCTTGGTAGCTGGTTCTCAAGGCTTCTTGTTACAACATATATAATACTTTAATTATTATTACAAATTTACTTTGTTCAAGTTCCTTCACTGACTTTCTTCCCACAGAACACACTCCTCTAATTTCACTGGATTCCTTTGTCCTTTTCAAATCTTTCCTCCTTTACATAGGAATCTGAATCCTATGTAGGCTAAATTTTATCTGCACCTCTGGCAGTTCTAACTGCTCTCAGCAGTTCTTGACACACTCTTCTTTTTTAACAGCTCCTCCTCCTTTTTATAGCCACTCTTCAAGCAGGCCTCTATCTTTTTGGCTGCCTGTCTCCGATTCTTTACTCTAAACATTCCAATCTGCCAGTGTTTCTCCACACTTAGTCAGATATTACTGAAAGTATTAACCATAGAAGATGATGGTCCCCATGGTTCTGTATGAATTTATAGTCTAGTGTGGAAAAAGAAAAGGAAGTTTCAGGCTAGATATCAAAATTCCATAGATTAAGTTATAAGAGCTAGGAAGAACCCAAAATTTGGCTAAACTGACCCAATAATTCAAACTTTCTAACTTTGTTTCACTGATTCATTTTGTTTATTCATCAGCACATTTATTTGGAAGGAAGCTTCACAGAACTCAGTGGAAATTATTTCTAATTAGACATGCATAAGACTGTACTGCTATTTTCCAGTTTCCCCTTACAACTCCATGGAATAATTTTAACCCTTTGCTTTTATATTCCAATAAATGCTTTGAGTCCCTATATTGGGAGAAAGGCGAGATACAGTGTGCCTGCACGGATGCATTTTATGAGGCTTCCAGCTTATGCAGAAGCTGCTTGGGGAGGAAAACAATGGTGTGCATGCCACTCCGCCACATGCATGCACCCCATTATTTCCTATGGGGCTCGAGCATAGCTGGATTTTCCCTTACACGGGGGGATCCGGAATGGATCCTCCGTGTAAGGAGAGGGCCCACTGTATAAGAAAATAATAGTAATAGTAATAATAATAATAATAATAATAATAATAAGAGGGAGTTGTTTTTGGAGGGGCAAGATTTTCCTTATTTCTCTTTTATGCATGCATGTGAGCACACAAAAATCTTTGAATCAAAGGTCCTCAATTTGATCTCTTTTACTAGCCAAGAGACAATAATTATGAGGAAATAGTTTTGTTTCATGTTATTTCTCAAATATACCTTGAACCTGTGCATGATCTAATGAATACTTATTCATTTCTACAAAATAGTTAAGAGAAAAACTTCTTTTAGCAACCAATTACCCAAGCTACAGAACACTTTGATTATATAGATAATTGATCTTGTGTGAGACACATTCCACTTTTTATTGCTATGTAAACCTTTTCTGACAGGTCTGTGCTAACTTTAAGGTAGACACAGGACACGGAAATGATCACAGGCTTTTTAATATCAAATATAATAGGAATACATAGAAGAGTAATATAAACCAAGAATAACCAGATGTGCCCTGTTCCATTTTATTATAGCTCCATTGCATGATTTTACCTCGGTTTATACTCTGCATGTTTCCCCAGTTTAACTTGGAGAATTTCTAAAATCAATATTGGAATTTGCAGTTTTCAGTTTTTAGCCCATGACATTTCTCTCTTGTAAAGATGACCAATATAGAAAAGTATCCCAAGCACAAGGTTTTATTATTTTTATTAAGTCCACATTCAGTAGGCTGTGATGATTTGAACACATTATTTTGGACTGTATTTAATCATATGTGTTTATATGCATCATTTAAGGAGGAGGAAAATACCTTAACAGAAAGTTGTGCCAAACTGTACACAGACTGAACACATCCCTATCCATCTATCCTGGGGTTGTCCTATATCCAATAACTGTTTTTGTTACTCTGAGGTTAACGTACCCCTTGAGGTTAGGATATCAGTTATAAATACCAGCCCCAAACCTAGCCTCTTTGCATACAATTCGTTCCCAGTCTGTGCTCAGTGCATGCAGAGCACTTGCTGTGTTGCCCTCAGATTCCATTTGAGTCACATCCTGCTTTCTGTGGTCTCCTGTCCAGGAGAGGTAAATGCCCCCTCTGCACCTCTAAAGCAATTCCCATACCTTTGTTTCAGTTAGCTTAGAATGGTGTGTCTGTCTGAACTACTATTATGTGTTTGGGTTGCACTTTTGCACATTTCTAAATAAAACTCAACTTTATTCACCTCCTCAGATAGTACTTATATAAATAGGTGGAAATAATCTTCAGTATTATCCAGTGTCTCACAAGGATGTTGTGGTATGGGGATGTGGTGTGACAGTTGGAGAAGAAGAGGATGGAAGGGAAGATGGCAAGGTCTGGCAGGAGCTAGTTCAGAGGTCACTTTAGAGCATGAATGCTCCTTCATTCTCTTGGGAGGCTTCAGGGCCTGACTCTTTCCCTTCCTGAAACTTGGAGAGGTCATTTCTCCTGCTGTTGAACCCACTGAGGGGCCTTAACAAAAAAAGAATTGATAGAGGAAAAAAATGTGATGGCAGCCTGACTGCTATCAGAGCTTTGAAAGAGAATAATTTATACATAATACATATGGGATTCAACACAGGGAGGGCTAATCTTGTGTATGCCTACCTGCCTATCTGCTTATTCATTAAAACTAAACATGTTTTTTCTACAGTTGCAAACATCACATAGCAGTGTAGTTTTAACAAAACTACATATCCATTCACATCATGAAGCTTGGTGGTATGCTGGAAAAGAGTCAGTGTTAACTGACCAGAGGATTTGGATCTACACAATTTTATCTTAATTCTGTGTTATAGATTGACCTCTCCACAACCTTTGATGACCATTGGCATCCATTTCAAGCAAATCAAAATTCACAATATTGAGCTTTCTTTTAAAGAAATAAAGTAGTTACTAAAGGACAGAGGAAATGAAGTTGTTTCTATTTTAACAAGGAAAACAATGAGAGTTTGGAATAGTTAATTTTTTTGGACTATCGCTCCCAGACTAAATAAACCAGGGATTCTGGGAGATGCGTGAAAAACAGTAACCTTTTCAAGCTCTGGAAAAATGATCCCAGCCATTACAGAATGGAATCTGTGGAATATTTACTTCTAGAGCTTCTATGTAAATGGCAATGTCAAAATATATAGAGATATTTTAGCACCTTTGAGACTAACTGAAAGAAAGAAGTTGGCAGCGTGAGCTTTTGTAGACTTAAGCCTATTTCCTCAGATGCATTTGGTGGAGGGGAAAGCCAAGGACAGATCTATATATGCCCTTGGTGTGTGAGAATATCCATTCAAATTCAAAAATCCTTTGTGTATGGAAATGAAGTGGAAAGTTCAGTTTTAAAGATGATAGTTGGTGAACAAAGGCATTGGAAACTAGCCTTTGTGTATGGAGATGAAGTGGCAAGTCCAGTTTGGCATTGGAAACTTATCTGTATGTGAAGAAAATAGATGACTGTAGGATACCCCCATGGGGATGGTTAGAAAGTGTTGAAATGTGTGTAGTGTGCCAGGAAGCCGTTATATTTGTTCAACCTATTGTTGATGGACTGTAGTCTGTGGATGAACTCAAATTCTGCAGTTTCTCTTTCTAATCTACCTTTGTAGTTCTTATGTTCAAGGACCACAGTTCTGAAGTCTGAGATAGAATGCCCAGAGAGATTGAAATGTTCTGCCACCTGTTTTTGTGTATTCCCATTCCTAATGTCTGGCTTATGTCCATTTATCCTCTGGTGCAGGGACTGGCCTGTTTGCTTGATGTAGAGCATTGCCGAAAATAAGGCTAACAGAATCATGGAACTTTAGAGTTGGATCCCAAAGGTCATCTTGTCTCATCCCTTGCTGCTGCTGGAATCCACAACTAAAGCATACCCAGAAGATTAAAATCTATCCTCTGTTTAAAAACTTCCAATGAAGGAGAGTTCACCACCTTTAGAGGTAGTCTGCTCCATTTAACAAGTTGAACTAAGAAAGAGAAACAACAACAAAATCTCCAGAGAGCCAGTATGTTCACATAAAATGTAGGTCCTACATATCCCATATCTGAAAAGCTAAAATCATAAAGGCAACAACTGAATAAAAAGCTGGGTCTCCACTGAAAGAAAATCAATGGGGGTAAAATCAATAAGAAAGTTGTAAAAACTGTACCAAGTAGCTCTTTAATATATTGCCTTTTGATGTTCCAAACAGCATTTTTAAGCAGTGCTTTTATTTTTAAAAAAATATTTGCATGGACTGACTTCAAATAGGAAGGCAAGTAATCATATAAAATCCAAGATGACTGATTTCCTTCAGCAATAAAAGAAAAGTTTGTAGTGTATATGAACAGCTTTTCAGTTTCAAATATACATATTCAAATACCAGACACCCAAATCTCTTTACCTTTGCACCATTTTAATGCTCCAGAATTCAGTGACATGTCACTGCAGATAAGGTGAAATACAGATCTAACAAAATTCATGTGCCTTGAACTATCAGCATATGCCTTTTCTATTTCAGCTGCTATATTATGACATAAGTTGAGTGCTATGATAAGGAGAGTTCACCACCTTTAGAGGTAGTTCACTTTCTCCTTTTCTGCTTCTGTTTTAGATTCACATTTGGTTGCTGTGTCATCTGTACTGGAACACAATGTGTTTTATCTGAATGGGCTGGTCAAAACAAGGCATCATCAAAGTACAGCTTATGAAGCTGCTTGTTTCCATTAACCAACATTAAAATCAGCTACAGTTTAGGGTTGAGCTGGCATATTATTCTTTTTAATGGAACTTTAAATGGCTGCACCAGAGAATGTGAAGTGTAACCAACCAAGTCCTGCCAGTCAAAGTAATTAAATGTGATTATAATGATTACTATGGTCAGTGTCATATAGAACTATTTCTTCATGTTCTATTACCTGGCTCCTTAATTCCACTCTGATCTCCACTTTCTAGATAAGCATCACTTTTTTTGGTTAAGTGTGTTATATGGTACCCTTCATGCATGCACTTATGCTTTGCATGCTACACATCTTTGTTCCACTATGTACTTTTGTAATTTTTTCATTGTCTCAGAAAATGGTGGTAGAAATAGAATAGGAATGAGAGAGATTTCTTGTGGTCACTCATTTTTAGAAATGAAAGTTGGGGGTCTGTGAACAAATTACCCTCTCCTTATTTTGTATTTCCTTTTGTAAAAAAGCATTTGGTTCACCTCATTTTGTAGACAAATGTTAAGTTCCTATCATTCTGCCACAGAACACAAAGAATAGAAAAGGTAATTTTATTAATAATATTAAGGTAACATATTCCAGAGTTCATTCCCTACAGGTAATCAAGCTAAAGCTAGCTGAAAACTACTAAACACATGAAAAGAAAATACAAAAACATCCTTAAACAGAAACAATCATATTATATACTTAAAAATTCCCCACTGAAGTAAAATGCATTACAAATATCTCTTGTTTACACATTTGCTTCTTAGCTCCCACCATGACAAGTTTAAAAAAAGATTAGTGGGGCTTAGGCTGCATTTTGCATTTTTAAAATTTTAATAGTTAATATCGAAACCCAGCTACAAACAAGAAATTGACATATTTCCATTTTAAAATGTTGCTAAATGTTCATACAACAACCAATGATATTTCTCTCTTCCTTTTGATCCAGCAATCTCACCCCATTCTGATAGAATGGCAAACAATTTTCTAAGGTCATCAGGGTGAATGAGGGATTCAAGTGCACTCATGAGTTTGCTGGAGTTCAAGTTGTTGACATAATGTTTGCAAAGTGCTAACGTTGCTATTTTCAGTTATCTCTGCTACAAGGCTCACCAGTAAGTTACTTGCAAGTTGAGCCAATTACTGGTTGTATTCAACCACAACACCAAACCAAAATTCTTCAGAATTACTGTTTGTTGATGAGCCAGCATTAGGGTATTTTTTACAGAAATTATTACTGGGTGTCCATCCAACCATTCAAAAGGCTCATAAGTGGAAGCTTCTCCTCTATGTACAACCTTAGTATTCTAGTTGTATTGAATGTGATTCTTTTTAAAGAAGGAAATCAGTTCAAGGTTGCAAATACACTTAGACATATCAATATCATAACATTTCTAACTATATAGTTCACTAGCAGAAAATACCTGATTTAAAAAAAAAAAAAAACAGATAGGGAAATCCCTGAATCTCTTATCAATGTTAAGAAAAATTGCTTAAAAACCACAACCCATTTGGGATTGCTGTACTGTCTTGGAGGCCAGCCAAGGGCAAAGAACTAAGCAAAGTCAATTAGAGATGAGGCAGTAGCAGCACCAGTTGTGTACAGAGGCTTATCAGTGAGTTACAGTTCTCAGAGATCAGGAAGTCCAAGTGAGTAGGGTACAGCAAAAAAGTCAAGGCTTCAATCCAAGCAAGTGTCTGGTAGCATGGTCAATTTATAGTGCAACATTCCTCAGAAACATGAGCCAGGCATCAAGAGACAAGAGTGTTGCTTCCTCCTGAAAGGTCAGTTGTCAGCATCAAACTCCTGAGAGATCTGAAGGAATATTTCTGGCCTATGTCTGTCATAAGTGGACTGAATGAGGGCAAACAAGGTGAAACATAATTCAGACAAGACAGAGGTGCTCCTGGTCAGTTGGAAGGCAGATCGGAGAATAGGGATCCAACCTGTGTTAGATGGGGTTACACTCCCTCTAAAGACACAGGTTCGCAGTTTGGGGGTACTCTTGGACTCAGCTTTGGACCTGGAGGCTCAGGTCTCTACAATGACCAGGAGTGCTTTTGCACATTTAAAGCTAGTGCACCAGCTGCACCCATTCTTTGAGACTCTGGCTCTGACCTCGGTGGTACATGCTTTGGTTACATCCTGTTTGGACTACTGTAATGGACACTACATGGAACTGCCTTTGAAGAGTGTTTGGAAACTTCAGCTGGTCCAAAGATCTGCAGCCTGGCTGTTAACTGGAGCAGCCCATAGAGACTACACAAGTTGAAACTGCTCCATTGCCTGCCAGTTTGTTTCTGGTCACAATTCAAAGTGCTGGTTATGACTTATAAAGCCCTATATGGCTCAGGTCCATGTTATTTGGCAGACTGTATCTCCCTATATGAACTGATCCAGGCTCTAAGATCCTTTGGAGAGGCCCTTCTCTCTATCCCACCATCAGCACAAGCACAGTTGGTGGGGACGCAAGAGAGGGCCTTCTTGGTGGCTGCTGGCCTAGACTCTGGAACTCCCTTCCCAGGGAGACCAGAATGGCTCTCTCCTTGTTGGCCCTCTGCAGAAGGCTAAGAACTTTATCGCACCCATTTTTTTCAATATTAAGGGTATGGGAAGAGGATGCTCGTGTGGGCGCACGACCTACAAAAAACAGATTTTATTGCATGTCAAAGCATTCCCCAAAAGGCCCCGTTCCATTCCGTTTTGTCAAGCCATCTTCTTTCAATGCTGACAGGCGCCATTTTGCTCGGTCAAAAGACTTTCAACCAGAACATTTCATGCGCCTCAGCGTAAAGGTAGATATTCCCCATTGTCAAGTTCTACCCGACCATATGGGGCAGTGCTCCTCTCCATTACTAAGCTGAAGAGCCAGCATTGTCATAGACTACTCTATGATCATGTGGCCAGCATGATTACACAGAATGCTGTTTAGCTTCCCACTTAAGTGGTACCTATTCATCTACTTGCATTTGCATGCTTTCAAACTGCTAGGCTGGCAGAAGCTGGGACTAGTGATGGGAGCTCACTCCATCATGTGTTACCTGAGCCTTGAACTGGCAACTTGCCACTGCATCCCTGTGGGAAAAATCAGGATACAGATGATGATGGTGATGATGATGATGCCTAGGAGTCTCTCACAGATGTTGCCTGATTAATGAGTTTTTTTCTGTGTAAATGATCCAACCATCTCAAATCATCCCTCCCTCATCTGTGATCTGTTATGGTCAGTATTACTGACTCCATGTCTCTCTGTTGTGGCTGCCAGGAAGCACTGGCATGTCTTCCTGTCATTCTGTTTCCCTTCCTGTATCATAATAGCTTATCGCACAGACCCTGGAATGGGCCTCCCGCATTACAAAAGGGGTCATGATGGGAATGGGATGCAGCATAGAATGCATCTTACCGCATAGGAAAATGCCACCACCGGAAGTTCCCATTGCATTCCAGATGCATGCCTGAGGGGGAGATTTTCAAGAATGGTTTAGAAGTGTTCCTGAAAATCACCCCCTCTGGGACGCATCCAGAATGCGATGGGAACTTCCGGCGTCTTTGTTCTCCTGTGCAGTAAGAGGCGTTCTATGCCACCTCCCATTCCCATCATGCCCTCTTTTGTAATGTGACAGGCCCGTTTCAGGGCCTGTGTGATAAGCTTAATAGTTTACACAAGGTACATCCCCTGGTCCTTCTGTTTCACTGTTTGCTTCAGAGTCTGAACTTGGCCCTAGGAACAACGCATGGCATTTACAATATACACATATTATAGAATCATAGAATCATAGAGTTGGAAGAGACCACAAGGGCCATCCAATCCAACCCCCTGCCATGCAGGAACTCTCAATCAAAGCATACCTGACAGATGGCCATCCAGCCTCTGTTTAAAGACCTCCAAGGAAGGAGACTCCACTACACTCTGAGGAAGAGTGCTCCACTGTCGAACAGCTCTTACTGTCAGGAAGTTCTTCTGAATGTTGAGGTGGAATCTCCTTTCCTGGAGTTTGCATCCATTGTTCTGGGTCCTGTTCTCTCCCTCCTCAATATGACCTTCAAATATTTAAACAGGGCTATCATTTTTCGTTTGCCATAACTAGAAGAAGGCATTAAAGAAGTGTCAGAATCATGAAGTTCACCAATTAAATATGTCTATTTCTCTCCAATGCGTGTCCAAAATTGAGGACTGGGCATCCGTTTGTTACTTTAAAAATGCTGTGGCCAGCATCCACAAATCCTTTAGTCTGTTGTTGTTCAGCATGACTTCTGAATGCCAAGGAGCCCCTACTTTGGCTTGCTTATTCCCAACAAGGTAAAGAATAACCTAAGTGTTTCAGATTGAGTGATTATCAGCTTCCAGGCCCAGTACAAGGTGTTGGTTATCACCTTTAAAGCCCTAAATGGCTTGGGTCCAAGCTATCTCAGGGACCGCCTCCTCCCGTACAATCCTCCCCGCGCTCTCCGGTCCTCTGGGAAGAACTTACTGCAGCCTTTAAAATCTAGGCTTGCGGTGACCTCCCAGAGGGCGTTCTCTGCTGTCGCCCCCAAACTCTGGAATGACCTGCCGAATGAGATCCGTCAGATAACATCATTAGACAGCTTTAAAAAAGCGGTCAAGACGGATCTCTTCCGGCAGGCCTTTCCAGACTAACCATCCTGGCCCAGGTTCCCTGATTCCCTCATTCCTCCCGTGGCCCCATCTTAGTGATGGTCGAGGATCAACAGAGGGATATCAGGGTTTTTAGTTTTAATTGCTGTTTTTATGCTTGATATTGTGTTTTTAATATGTTATACTGTTTAATATTGTCTTAAGGGGGGGAGGGATAAAGTGTATTTAATTGTTATATTTTATATTTTACTGTTGTCAACTGCCCGGATTGGTTTGCCATAGGGCGGTATATAAATAAATAAATATTATTATTATTATTATTATTATTATTATTATTATTATTATTATGCATTCCTGCATGGCAGGGGGTTGGACTGGATGGCCCTTGTGGTCCCTTCCAACTGTATGATTCTATGATTTGGGTTAAATTTTGTTTAAAGCCACTAAAACATGAACAATGGTTTATACATTATAGAACACACAAAGCAGAAATCTTTGTCAACTGGACAATATGTATACAAAGGTGTACTGGAGAATGTGGTGCCCTGGTGGGGCAGTGGTTAAATGCTGATACTGCAGCTATTCACTCACAAGCCACAAGGTTATGAGTTCAATACTAGTCAGGGGCTCAGGGTCGACTCAGCCTGGCATCCTTCCAAGGTCACTAAAATGAATACCCAGCTTGTTGGTGGCAATTACTTTACACATTGTAAAGAACTTAGGGAGTGCTTAAGTGCACTGATAAGCAATATAGAAATGTGCTTGCTATTGCTACTGCTACTGCTATGTGTGTGTGTGTTATTGAGAACCTAGCTAGTGATCTCCTAATCTCAGGCAGGATGTCTACTCAATTGTAAATAAATATATGAACAAAACTGACAAATAATAAACTCATAGCAAGTGCTGTGATGGCTGAAGTAATCAGCTGATTGATGTTATCTGATAGAAAACAACAAAAAGTCAAGATCTAACTATAGCAAGTTTGAAAACATGCAGGAGTAGCTGTGTTGGCCATTTAACAAATGCAAACAAAAATCCATCAGTGATACTTTTATTGCCCAACTGAAATGCTCAATATACTTGGTGCAAGCTTTCAAAGCTCCATGGACTTCTTCATCAGGCAAGATGTTAGAAAACAAATGGGGGGGATAAAATGGAGATGTTAGTCAGATGCCTGCATGTTGTTTCAGTCCTTAGTAAAGATGGTACAGTATACTGGGGAGAATATATTTTGTGTAGGCAGGGTTCTCCATGCAGCAATAGGGAGATTTTCAAAGTCCAGGAAATTTAAAGTCCATTTGCATCTCAACAGGGACCCCTCTTTTGCAATCCAGTATGTCTCCATTCCAGTGAGGTCACAGGCCTCTGTGTATAGCCAAGTTTGTTTGTGAACCTGATTGGACCAGATAGAACAGTTGATAGGCTGGGCAGAGGATGGACAGAGTATAAAATACGTAAGCCAAGAGAAGCCATACTGTTTTGGGAGTCTCTAATGTATGAAGAAGATTGTTTGATAACAGTTGCACTGTTCCTAGCTGATAACCCAGACATGCTGATGCAAATAGATACTGCTGGAAATAGAAACCGCTAGGCTATGCGAAATAGATTCATTTCCCATACTGAATGTACTGGGTGCCCATTATGGATGTTAATAGCGATGTAACAGATGCTGCTGGATATAGCAATGTTCAAGAATATGGAAGCATATGTATCTCATATCTCATATGCCTGTTTAGAGATGTATATTCCTCAACAGATCAGATGGTATTTCTTAATGAATAAATGGATAAGTTACGTTGTTTAAGATGTTAATGTTCCTTTATGTGTCAACTATAGAGAGGTCTGTTAGGGAGATACATTTGAGATAAAGATTCAGTCCTTACAAAAGTGTAGCAACTGACTTGCCATATACTGCAATGTAATGAATGTATGATGTGTTAATGTAATACAACATAATGAAAGAAATGTGCTTTTCCTTATACATCTATATTTGTATACATATATCTATGACTGCATACATTAAGTAGACTAAATAGCCTAAACCTTTACCAGAGAGCCTGTTCATTCTGTCATATAAATATCCTAAGATTCCAGTACTTGAGAAGTGTTAATGTTAACTTTGCCTTTCTAGCTTTTACCACCATAATAAGTTGGATGTGTAGGTGGCCAGAAGATGATACCCTAGACAGCATACAGATTAGATGACAAATAGCAAAGGACCCTCAATCCTTCAGTCCCTCAGTCTAAAGTGATATGGTTGACGAATCATGCCTGTTTCATAACAACAAACCCTGAGGATTTTTCTCCAGTGTATCAGGGGAGAGACTAGTCACAGTGCTTGTTCTTGTCATGTTTGAGTGTCACACTATACAAAGCATGGATGAACAGTCAATGGTTTCTTTAGCTGCTCTTACTTACCATGTGTATCAGTATGCACTCACAGATGAAAAGCAAGGATTCATTTTCAGCCTTATCCAGGCTGAAGATAGATCAAATTCTGTTGATAGATCTCTAAGCAATTTGCAATACTAGTCCCCAACTTTCAGTTGTTCAACAACAATTAGTTGATACGAATTAATTTATTAGACTCCCTGAAATGGAGCAGTTCAAATGTGGCTATATTTTGGTACATAAAGAATACTTTACTGTATGTTCATGGGCCAGGTATGCATACTTTTGCCCCTAATCCTCTTCTACTTTGGGTTAATAGTAATAAGACAAAATAGTTTCCACAAGTCAGACACATGTCCTTTCATCAGGGCTTGTCTAGATGAAACAATCATATGACTGGATGACCACCTGTCAGGAGTGCTTCAATTGTGTATTCCTGCATGACAGGGGATTGGACTGCATGGGCTGTGATCTCTTCCAGCTCTACAATTCTATATTTTCATATTACCAAAAAATGTCCTGGGGGCTCCAGTTTTGAACCTGAAATATCAAAGCTTTGGATGATCCTAACAAGGTAACCCTATCCACCAAGGTACTTTAAATTTCCAAGTATATAGCAAAAGTCTCCATGATTCTCCATGATAACTCATTCTGGAAATGAAATCTTGCTTAACAGAATCTCTAATATGCTGATGACTCTCATAAATATTTCATATCCAGTTTATCTTGCAAGAATTTCAGTAGACAGCAAATAAAATTTCATTTGCCAGAAACTGTATGACAGTTGCATCTTGACCATCGTCTAAGCAGCAACATAAATTTACCATTACAGTCTGACGTTGATATCCACAGGGGATGCATTCTGGACCCCCCCCTCCCCTGTAGATAAAAAAGTGGGACCTCAAGTTCTTTTGTTCCTAATGGTGGTGAGATGTGCATGCAGCTGCTAGTGCAGCCATGTGCGCGTGCACCATTGGGGATAATGGGGATTGCTATCTACAGTTGCTTAAATCCATAGAATTGCAAGCCCATGGATAACAAGGCCTCACTATATTCTGTGGAGCGATATGCATTATCAGCAAGATATTTAGCTTTAGAGCTGAAGCTATAACATATGCTAGATACCACCAAACCATTCCATAACAAATAGTTTAGGTATAAAGTAAAATTATTGCATTCCATCTAGAATCTGTATTTCCAAGATCCTGCCACTAGGCACAGGGTACTGTAATTCACTTCATTCCTTAAGAATTTTTCCATTGTTCCTATAAGATGATGCTGCAGCTATTAGGCAGTATAGAAATGAATTAAATAAAAAAGCACCAATTAAACCTTGTGGTGATGCTCAGGGATGATGGGTGCTTAAACTATGAAATCTGAACTGCATAGAACATGAAAGGTGCCCCAATCATACATTTGTTCCTATAATAAGCCTGAGAAATCTATCAAATATTCACTTGTGCATATGCCCCAAAAGTTAGATCTCAGTAGTTTTTAAAAATATTCCCTATAAAATATAATGTAATATTTTGTGCATGAAATCATATTGCTCTTTCTTTTGATATATTTCCTCCAGATGAGTGCAGCCTTGAACAAAAGCAGCCTGCTGGACAAATTTCCAAGAATCAGTAACTGAAAAACTAGAGTTCTTAAAACCCTATTATCTGCAAAGAGACACAAGGGTAAAAGAAGAACTCATCATTACAACTCTTTTATTGCCATGATTGTTCTCTTAGCACATTAAATTATAGCGGCAGGATAAAACTTCAGGTTTTTCGTTGCAGTACTTGCTCTTCCAAAGATTACACAGCAAGGAACTATTGCTTCCACAACAATTAGATGGAATTATTGGGTTTCATCAAGGCCAGCTGTGGCGAAGGAGGAGTTATACAACCCAGGAGATATTCTGATTCAGCTACCCGTTCTGGCATACCTTCAGAGATAATAGAGCTGACTTACTGAAGTGTCAAGTGAAGGCTGTGAAAGTATCAAACATGGTTACCTGGACTTTGAGAATATTTCCTGTACATGTATTTGTACAGATGCTGCAACGTGTCATAATATTTAGAGGTCACTTTCCCTTGAATATGGGTAAGAAGCCCTTTCATTTTACACTGTTATAGATAGCCAAGGCATTGTTCTATGAAATCCTAGGGTTTGTAGATTAGTAAGGTGATAGAAGTCCCTGGCTGTGAATTTTAAATACCCCTCCCTAAACTGCAAAACTCAGTATTCCATGGGATCTGACAAAGACATTTAAACTGGAATCATGAACTCTAATTGTGTGGGGTAAAAGGGCCGGAGAAAATTATTAATTACCTTGTTATCACTCTGGTGGGAGTGAGGACTGACGCTTGTGGGATTTCTGAGCCCATTCAAACTAAACAATTTTAGCAGTTTCATTCCAGATCAACTGTCCCAATTTGAACCTATGGAAACCTGGGATTTGAAGTTTAGGGGAGAGTTATTTAGAATTTTCAGCCAGAGAGCTCCAGTGCCTCTCCAAACTACAAATCTCAGGATTCCACAGGATGCAGCTATGGCAGTTAAAGTGGAATTGAAGTGCTGTAACAGAGTAGTGAAAATGAGCAGTATATCTCATGTGCCCAAATAACTGTGAACTGGGTGAAGAAGGGGAGATGCTATTTGCTGAGTTAGTTCAGGTGACCGAATGGCTTGGGTTTTCCAGGCTAGCTCTGCAGGTTGACAGCCCACATCTTACTGAGAGAAGAGAATAACTTGTTGGTGGTGTTGGTGGGGTATGCTTTCAAGTTATTTCTGAGTTATGGTGACTCTTAGGTGAATCTACAGTAGTCCCTCGGGTTACGAAATTAATTCGTTCCGCCGCTCCGTTCGTAACCCGAGTAATTTCGCAACCCGAAAAGGCTTTCCGTTAGCGCTGGAAAGCCGCTAGCCGCGCTTTGCGTTTGAATTTCGCGCCGAAAAAAATTTCGTAACCCAAAAAAAACATCGTAACCCGGAACAGTTTTTTCCAATCTAACTTTTTCGTACCCCGGAAATTTCGTAACGCGATCATTTTGTATCCCGGGGCACCACTGTATCACAGTGTTTTCTTGGCAAGATTGTTCAGAGGAGGTTTGTCTGCCTTCCTCTGAGGCTGAGAGAGTGCGACTTGTCCAAGATCATCCAGTCAGTTTCCATAGCTGAGTGGAGATTTAAACATTGTTCTCCTGAGTCCTAGTCCAACGCTCAAACCACAACACCTTGCTGGTTTACCAGGATCACCTGGCTCTCATTTTAGTTAGCACAGCACTGTGAGTCATATACATAGCATAAAGAGAGAGAAAGTGACTCTCAAAGCAACTAAATGAGACTGTAAGGGCTTGGTGTGCAGCTTACCCCTAATTTAAATGCCCCAGTTGATGGTGGAAACACACTCTGTATAAGTTCAGAGGCATTATCTTCTTTCTTACCTCATATGTTCCAGGTCATAACTTATACCATTATTGCAGGACTGAGCTACAGTAAAATCTGTAGCACATTATGCACTGCTTTAATCATATGTGAGGGTAAATAACCACAGTCTATGAGGGATTCATGTAGATGACTGTGTCTATTGAGATGAATAAATTTCTGCTTCCATGTGTATGTGCAGAGGATGGGATAAATG
Source organism: Sceloporus undulatus (assembly GCF_019175285.1). Classification (NCBI taxonomy): domain Eukaryota; kingdom Metazoa; phylum Chordata; class Lepidosauria; order Squamata; family Phrynosomatidae; genus Sceloporus; species Sceloporus undulatus. The sequence goes on along the minus strand of NC_056525.1, from coordinate 187,686,171 downwards.
CATGAGCGTGTTTTTGATTATGTTGTGTAGATATGGTTCAAGAAAAAATGATGGAGGAAATAAGTAGCTATGTCTAGATGCTAGTTTATTTCAAAGGTTACACACGCTATAGATCTATCTCCCACAACCTGGTGCCTTCTAGATGCACTGGACTACAACCCCTTTTCATAAACAGTGATGCATGCTGGAGTACCAGTCTCATTACCTGCAGCCAACAAGACCATTGGCCATGACTGGAGTTATTGAGAACTGTAGCATAAGAGATCCATGGTTGGCAGATTGGAGAATATTGATGTGAAACAATGAACAGCCCCCATTATCAATTTGAGAAATCTAGGTATTAGTCAGAGAAGTAGCTGCACTTTCCTGAAATGCAAAATGTTTCTGCATCAGTAATTTCTGTCTGGAACCTGAGAAAGTATATGTATCAATGTGAAGCGATAACCTGATGGATATTTCTTACTTTTGTAATGTGACTATCTGCCAGCAAGAAACCTGTAATATCTGTTGTTGCCATTTCTATCTGAATAAGGTCATCAATCCTCCCACTTTTCCTTAGCAATTTGCCTGAAGTGCTCAGTACTGTCATTTTGATATGCAAGCCATTAAATCTAATCACTAGACAGTATTAAAAAGTCATTTTTAGGTAGAGGTCTTGCATTTTCATGGTATCTGAATGATTACCACATCAGATTTCCTGTTATTGTCCAGCTGCACTTCAAGCCATTGCTCCTTTAGTAATACTGAGAAATTGAAGCACCAGAAATTATTATATATTTCACAAGACTTTACATTTTGCAGCAAGGTGTATTGTAGTATACATATTCAGATTTTTATTCAGAAGCAGAAAACCATCAATATTGGAACTATGAAACCAGCATTTTTAAACAAGTATTTTAAGGAAACCAGATTTCTAGTCTGTGTCTGGACCAGGAGTGTTCTTATTTTCCCTCCTTGCCTTGTTGTCTCTTTTTGGCTTGCCTTCTAAGCTCTATATGTTATAGTTTGCTGACAAACACATAGCTTTTCATGATTTCTAGTCTTTTCATTAGGTTTCTAAGGAAGGCTTAGTGTTTTCATAATGCCAAATTTACACAGAGCAGACTGTACTCTTCTCTTAGGCATTACTAACTTGGCTTGATGCACAAAATGAGGAAAACAGGGAGGGGACATGGGACCCTATGCTGTGATTGCCAAATAATCCAGATGTATAAACAACAAAATCCAAAACACAGTTGAAACATATAAGATGGCAACTGGTTAAACAGAACTAAATTTTGCATCTTTTGAAAAAGGGGGGATATGTCTTAGCAGAGTTTGTGGGAAGGCTTGGAACGCTGGCTAGAATCAAAGAAACTGTGAAATGTTTCTTTAAATGATTATTGCTCACATTAGAGGAAATCATTGCAAGGGCTGTACCTATCTTATAAGATAATGAATTTCTGTGCTTGAAAATAAGACGTTCAGCACAAATTAGAAGACAACACCAGATACAGACTGCAGAAACAATTTGCAGTGTTTAACAGCACACATCAGATGAAAAAGTATTTTATGAAGATACTTTTTATAAATGCGTGGAATTTGTTTTAAACACAACATTGCTTTAGTTCTGGAAATGTGTTTGTGAAAAATTTTGTCTGTAAATACTTCTGATTTCCTGGAAGGTCAAATGTGATCACTTATAAAATATTTGTGCCCCATATAACAATAACTTAATGGAAAATCAATTAAAGAAATTTCCTTAATCAACCATGAACAATAATTGTGTACATGTCACAATAATTTAAGAAATGCTATATACATTTACACTGTTGTGGTTAGAGGAAATAATATTATATGTATATACTAGACAGCAGATGATTATAGGGTTTGGTTCAGCACATATTTAACCTTTATGTTTACAGTGTGGTCAGTTCGGTTTACCGACTTAAAACAAACTAGCTGAAAATCATAAAATTATAGGAGGAAAGAGTTTCAAGGTAAAATGGATTACAAAGTTTGGGTTATGAAAATAAGCTTCTCAGAGTTTCTAGGACATATTTTTCGAAGACCCCTAAGCTTTCAGAACAGTGAAGAGAACAGAAACTAAACAAAATGTAGCATTCTAAGGCAACTGAAAATGAAGGAAGGAAGCAGAAACATGGCTGTAAGCCAGCATAGTGGATCAAAAATGCCATAGGGAGGAAAAATAAAATGCCAAGGCATAGTATGACATGCCATTAAAGCAGAGGGGAAAATAAAACAATCACTTCTCCAAACAAATGGTTTAAATGATTTGAGGCAGAAAATTTGATTAAAATGTATTTGCCTGAAATATTTGTCAAAAATATTATTGAATGAGGGCAGAAAACAGCATAGTAAAGCATATTGCAGAAATCACAAGAAGTAGACTATTTTGTTAAGGACTCTAGATATTGCTTTCCTCGACCATATAGAACAATTGTTTGACCTACCATCCCCATCCCCCCCAGCCAACATGAGTAATTAACTTATGTGGAACATATATGAATTCCACAGAACAGAATAGGCTGAAGAAGAGTTGCATTTTAAATAAACACTACAACGATCTAACAGTATTGCTAGAGAACAGCGTATATCACACCTTTTCCATGCCCTAACACAATTTTCAACTGTTTTCCAAAAGGCCAGGTGCAAATAGAAAAATCAGCTAGCAAATATAAACACATTCAAGTCTATGTACATAGTCAAATTCCTGGTAACTCCTATAAATAAGAAATTTATTAGTTTTTTTGCACCTCTAAACTGGCACAAAGGTCATCCTAAAAATTCTATTTTTTCCTGAAGTTTATTGTAATTCATCAAAAATATAAATGATATTTTTTTCAGTTAGACAAATCCAATGGACCATTATTATCTAAGGCCAAGATATAAAAAATAAACCTCTGCCAATTTCTAATTAGAATGGGGGAATGGAAGAAGGATTAGCTTTTATAGTTTATACTTAGAAAATGGTTCAATGGATCCAACTGAAAGCTACTAGTGAGGAATTCTGGGGGTTGTAGTCCAACAACATCTGAAGGACCACGTGATTCCTATTCCTGATGGAAGGGCTGGGCCTAAAATTGTGCACTTAGTGATTAAAATGGTGGTTTAGAAAGAAGATGCTTGAGAGGACTGAGAGACATTGGGAGGCTGCAAAAAAAGGATCATCGATGTTGTATGATTCTCACCTTTGCTATAAATGAAAAGGCACATAATTGTGTATTGCAGTCAACATTTTTACAACATTTGTAATGTTGGGAAAAAATGTCCAAAAATGGGCATAATGGTGAAAGTGTACACAAAATACATATGTTTGAGAAATGAGAGCAAAACACTCCATTTTTATTGTTGTTTCTGTGTGCCTTCAAGTAGTTTATGACTTATGGCAGCCTTCAGGTGAAGCTATCATGAGGTTTAATACTTCATTACAACAATGAAAATGCTGGGAAAAGTGTAAACCTTTTAAAAAATACACACAAAAGTGTTTAAATAAGAAAAAAAATCACACAAGTAAATCTTAATTTTCATACAAACCTATGCTTAAAAATGAGATGGAAAAGGTTTAATCTCAAAATATAATATTATGAGTGAGAATAAAACCGATATATCCATTCCTAGATTCAAGGACTTCTCTAGTTTTTTTATTTTATTTTTCATAGACATAACTTAGATATAGAACAAGGGAAACAGGACTTACAAAATCAGGTTGCATACAGAAATAAAACGGTGAGGCAGCAATGACATAAACCCAAGAGCAATAGGAAACATCTCATTTTCAAGGACATGTAGGTAAAACTTTGACAAACAATAGTGGTGTTTGGTATTAATACACAAAGGATCTTGTTGTGGAAGGCACACTATACATTAGTGTATCTACACTCTTTGGTAGATATGGGTTAGAAAGAATGCCTACATCAGTCCTCAAGAAAAGTTAGACATTATGGAAAAGAAGGTTTTTATTAGGTGGTGTTAATGCAAATATTTGAGCTCAAGATGGTTTTAAGCTGTATTATGCACTTTAGTTATTGATAGATTCTTGGCTGAGTCTTCCTTTTCAGTAAATGAAAACATTGCCTGAATTGCAGTTGTACCTCTAAATGCAAGTCCGCCCCCACAAAAGCTGTGTTGTTGGAAACTTCCAAAATGACACAGAAGTGAGAAACTGTGTTTTAAAATTAAGAATGTAGAAATCTGTTTCACATTTCAGTCCCTGAAAAGAGATAGACTGAAAGGCTATGCCATTCTGAAACACTGATCAGTTTCATTTCACATAAACATCAATGCAGACCCTCTGCTTTACAATATCTCCTGGTCATGGTGGTCTATATGATGCTGCATAACATAGCAGTATCCTCATCTCATCCTGTGTTGCTGTTGGCTGGAAATAAAGCTCAGGATCAGATCATATGACCTTTATGGTATGATTTTCTTTTTTTACAGACAGCCCACAATCTCTTTCATACATGGGAAAATGCATATCTAACAATGCCAATTAAATCAATTATTATTTCAGGTTGTAACACAACAAAATGTGAAACAGTAAAAGGAAAATGAATACTTCTGCAAGGCACTGTACCTTGATGGGTTATTTTAAAAATGCAATAAGGAATAGTAATTAATTACTTTTTTAAAACTGTTTTGAATAATGCTAATGATTCCTTTCAAAAAGCAACTTTCGAAGCTCTGGAGTTACAAATGAGAAACAGATGCTGGCCAAGAGATGAGCAGACATACATGGAGGTGGCATAGACAAGACAGAGAGATGACACTGAGACTGCAACTTAGGGTGTGCATATTATGGATTTGTGTTTGTGTTTGCAAATTGACCCCATCTATATGCTATGTTCTTGCAATATTCAATTAGTCTGATTCCACTGACTTTTGGCTAAGATCATTTGGGCTGTGGAAGGCTGATCCTGATGAGGTCAGCCAAGGGCATGTAGTGCTCAGCAGGAGAAAGATTTCCCATCACTTACAGAGCTTCTATCCATTTGACATTAAGCTACTTAAGACACTCTAACACTGGTCACTGCTAATGGCAACACCTCCACCCTGTCTGCTGGAAGAAAGGTGATCAGCTTAAACTACCCTCAAACAACACTGGTATGTGGTTGGTCAGTAAAACCACATTCCAGGGATCCTTCAGGGGTTCCCCACAGTGTTTACAAGGAAGGTAATCTTCTTTATCCTGATCTTAACAGATTGTAATCTATTTCTTTACCATTCATTTCTATTGAGCCATTCTGGGGCATTAACATATGAACCTAATCATTTCCTTCTCTTGAAGGACAGAATATTGTGTGTAACCTAGGCCCTGTACACACCACCAAGACCGGCATGGGGGCAGAGTCAGGGCATAGCATCGTCATGACATATGCCCAACTCCACCCCCCCGGTTGCCTTGACACCATGAGCCACTCCACATGATGCATGGTGCCATGGCACTCCTCCGGTGCTGCATCCATATGACAAAGCGCCAAAGGAGCGCCATATAGCCGTGACAACATGGCTGTGGAACCCTTTCAAGGTGCAAAAGGGAGCCTTGAAAGGCCAGATTGGGGCCGCAGCTGAGGAAAGGGGCAGCATTCTGCTCCCCCTTAGGGGCTGTATGAACAGCCCCATATTCTAGATTACACCCCTAAAATAGGGAGTGCTGGATATGCTATTTTACTTGTAATTTTGCAATATTAGATTCAATTGGGAGTCATGCTGGCTTCTATACATGGAATTAAGGAAGGGGCCATCTTGTCATTTTGATTTGAACCAAAGAATATCTTGGGATGGTTATGAAAACTCCCTTATTCATTTATTAACATTCACATCACATTGTCATAAACTCCAGGTGCATCTTTGCCTTGCTTAGGGTCTGTCTAGTAATGTGTAAAAGAATGGGTTAAACATAAGTGTGTGTGTGTGTAACTTGTCAGGTTACAATAGATGCTTGTTGTTCTTTGTCCTGTATGAGGGCTTCAAATGAAACCAATCTCACAAGTTGAAACTCTCATGTAGGAGAAAGAACAACAAGCATATATTGTAACCTCACAAGCATCTATTGTAACCTCAACTTTGTTCCTTTCCTCAGATGTATCTCAGGAAGAATTTTAAAAAGAGGCAAGTCTTCAAATATCATGTGAGAAAGTACTACTTCGCTTGTCATATGGATTCCAGGAAGTTTTACTTGGAAACGTCATGGGGAAGTCAAGAGATTTTAAACTGCTCTCCTTAAATCTGTATTACATCTTCAGCAGAGTTTTCAACAGTTTTGAATTACAGTTCCATGTGTGTATGTGTGTAGGGAAATCTTTCATCACCTTCCACACTTTCATGATCCTTAAAAACTTTTTTGTTAAGTTTGTGGTTGGGTTTGATAAAGGTATAGTAAGTGACAAATTCAGCAGAAATGACTTTAATTAGAAGCCTTTCAGCAACATGTCAAAATCTCATTTTGATTATTAATAGGTACAGTTTAGACAGACTTTTGCATTTCATACTACATTTACATTTCCTTTCTGCCAATGCCACTCTACTATTTTGAAACCCACACATATGGAAATCATGGACACAGAATGAAAAATAAAACTTTCATGCATCAATTAGCTATTGTTCTTTCTGCCACTCCTGTGTTAAATGCATTTAGCTAAACATATCAAGGTATACTTGACTACAATGCTGTTAATCAACTTGTGGGGTCCATTACAAAAATCAGCACTATACAATGGTATTTGATTGCTAGTGGTTGTGCTGCACTGGATTGCCATAGTAATTTAAAAAAAAAAAAGGCTTTCCCAATCTAAATAGAAGCCAATGAAAACGGCATAAATCTGAGGAAGGCATCTCTCAGTCCACTACAAAAGACTTTCAGCTCATTCCTAGGCAGATTTATTCAGTCTCATTGAATTTTCTGTAACTTATACTTTCAGGTAAGACAGAATAGAACTGCAGCTTCAGCTTTATTTTAGGCATGTGAAATATAAGTTCTAAAAATAAGAATTTGTATGAAGTGTGAAATAATGAAAACCTATTATGTGTATATTGAATTTTTGTGTTAGATTTTCCTTTGCAGCATTACAATTATCCCATCGCTTTTATGGGGTTTTTTTGGTGGTTTTTTCAGGCTATTATCCCATCCTATGTTTTTCTCCACCTACATTGCAATGGGAGAGGAAACTGAAGAAAAATAAGAACCTCTGTATTCAAAGAGTAATACCTCCATATAAAACTGAGCAAATTGCAGAATAGCTGAACAGAGATCTCCTCTGCATCCACCAACAATAATTAAGAGGAACACAAGGGAGGTCTAGTGCATACTTCTGGTTTATAGTGCTACATGGTGTTGGATTTTTTAAAAAAGTTTATTTTTTCAATTCCACAAAGAACACTGCATTATTATCAACAACAAAATGGTCAAACAGGCTTAGAAAATAAGTATAAGGGACACATATAAGAGACTCTTAATAGGCAATTCTATTAGGGTTTTTAGCCAGGTTATACAATTTGGGTGAACACAGAAATTCATTGAGTAAGCCTTTCCCGATGGGGTTGGATTCAAGCTGAAAGTGTCTGTCCATAAGTCAGCAGTTCCTCATAGTGGTCTGAGCAAATGTGAGGTAGTAGTAACAAAGGCCTGGTACAGACTGGTGCAAAGCACTGGCCTGGGGCTGATTTTAGGTTGCCCACATGCCCCTGAGCCCTACCGCACTGTCCAGGCACCATTATGGCTCGCCCCTGTCCACACAGGGGCCACCATGATGACATACGCATGGCGCAGTATCCAAACGGTGCCATGCCATGCAAACATCCTCATTGCATGAGAGGGTGGCAATGGCACCCCGCACATGACCTACAAACAACTCGCCAGGAGTGGATTCTTTTTAGGCCTCTTGGAGGCTGCAGCGTTTGTCTGCTGCAGCCTCCATCTGGGGCAGAAAGGGGCAGCGTCTCACCGCCCCTTTTTGCCCATCTATATCCCCCCATAGTCAATAAGGATTGATTATTCATCATAAAAGGAGTATGATTTCTTTTCTCCATTACAAGAACTGATGGTGTGTTAAGGTTTTTCAAGTAACCATGTATAATAATAATAATAATAATAATAATAATAATAATAATAATAATAATAATACATTTTATTTATAGACCACTATTCCTCAATGATCATAGAGGTGTACAGAACAAAAAGGCAATACAATACAATCTCTCTCCCTCAAGAAGGTGACTGAAGGGAGGTCTTTTCTTCTTCCAGGCAGGCCTGGTGGAGCTAGCCTGCCTCTCTCTCCCTCAAGATGGAGGATGAAGGGAGGGCTTGTCTTCTTCCAGGCAGGCCTGGTATTTCAAACTCTTGCCCACCATTTTCCAGAGTTAAATCTCTTGTCTTTCAGCAGGCAATTATTTCAGTTCTTGCAGCACTCCAGAAGGATGCTGCCCCCAGTGATTGTTAAAACAAAAAGTTATATTAGATATGCCTGTAGAGATTTCAGTAAAATTAAATCGGTGGAGAGAAAAGATAATTTCTTGACCCCCATGCCCTATCACTACCTCACCCCCAACTGAAATTAAGAAAAGGTGATAGACTTTCTTCAGAAATTTTTAATGAGAGGTTGGATGCCCACCTGGCAGGGATATGTAACATTGGATTCCTTCAATGGCAGCAGGTTGGATTAGATGGCTTTTAGAATTGCTTCCCGATCCATTTCTTCATAATCCCAGTCATTATAAGTGGTAGGCACAACTGTAATGAGCCATTTCAGAATGAATTCCTACAGTCCTGGGAAGGTATAACCATGAGTTACCTCCAAGATCTTGGGTTGAATCTAAAATGAATTTGGTCCTGCTGAAATCAATGAGTAAAAATAGTTCTAACTTCAGCCTGATGATTTCAGTGGAAACTATGACCAATGAATTTTGTTTGAATCAAACCCATTGCTCCTGAAGCTATTGTAATTGTAATTCTAATGACAAACGTGGCATTAGCAACCAGGACTACAAAACAAGGTCCTAAGAAAGGGTATCTTTTATTTCTGTGTTTAAAAAAGATATTGTAGGTATTCCATTATCATCTATACTGCCAAGCAATCTTTATTTGTCTGTTAATGAACATGCAGAGATCCCCTATCTTAGGGAATTGTGTCCTTCCAGAGGGACCAGTTTTCTTTGTTTTGTAAGCTTATTGGTCTGGCCTCTAAATGTTAGTTTTCTTGGAATGTCAATATGTTTCCTTTCAGCAAGAGGGGCTGTTGGTGCAATCTCTGATAAGAGCTATTGTTTTAAGATCAATATTAGTCCACTTGGAAAATTAATGCATTTTCTTCATACAATAACAATCCAATTTCTATTAAGCTATGTCGGTTTGGGTCAGATTTTTCAAAGATTGCTTTCTTGAAAAGCAACACTATGTTTAGTGTGCTTATATTAGGTAAAAGCCCTATTCCACATAATATTGTTGCTATGTCTTTTGGTAATAGATTATAATAATGTGATTTGACTTACTTTCCACTCTTATTCATAAAGAATAGAGTAACTAAGAGATAGTTAAAATTACCACTTACAAATGCTGAATATCACAAATGGCATCTCAAAAATTGCAAAAATCTAAAATCATAAATTAAGAATCTTCTAAAATACAATTAAAGAAAACCAAAAAGTACAAATTAAAGAAATAACAAGCACTTTATCATTACCTGAAAACATGTGCAAGTAGATGTCTTCTGTTAGGTATCCAACAGAAGTTTTAAAACTGGAATGTCCCCTCTCTGCCATATATGACAGGCCACTACTTTGAGACATGGCAAGAAGCATTTTCTCAGATGATATGAGCTCTTGGGTGGGTGTTCATAATATAATGTATCTAAAATCTAGTTTTCCTTTTAATTGTATATCTCTTCTAAAAACAAGGAAACAAACAAACAATTTCTGGCTGATTTTTAATGCCTCAAATTATCTTCACTTTCATGGCACTAAATAGAATTTTTAATTGCAGGGATGTGGTGGGGTAAGCTGTGTGTTTGCCTTTTGAAGTTGAGAAATTGAAGTTACTCTTTTCCCTGTGTTGCCTACATTACTACTCTGATCTAGGCCCACTTGCCAGCTTGCCTACTTCTAAAATACAAAGAACTGAACCATGGAATACAGGAGAAACTTTAGCTCTGTTCAGGAATTTCTAAATGGGCTTAACTAAACAAGAAAGCAGAGAGTGAGCCTTTGCCATAAGGCCTCAACCTATGACATGTCATTGCCCCAATCCTGCCTGGCATGTGTGCACAAATCACTATGTTTGTATACACAAACAGAACAAGTGCATAGATTCATTTCTTAGAGATGTTCATGTCTTGTGTGCCACTTCTGCAATACCCTCTAGCTATCCTGATTTGGTAGAAAAAGTCCTGATTAATCTTCTATCATCTCACTTTTCTGGTGCTTTTAAGTGCCCCAATTTCTCTTTCCTTTTCCCTCCTTTTCCCTTTGCCATCAGCTTACTTCAGTTGCAGAAATCTGAGTTCAAATTGCAAAAACAGTTTGCACTCATTTAACTCAGGAAAAGGAAGAAGAGATGGGAAGGCAGGATGTTCTCAGTAAGGTAAGGACAAAAGCAAACTTCTGTAGCCTCTCCTTGCTTGTGTGTTCTTCCTCAATAATGTTTTTTTCTCTTGGCCACACTCTGATGTTGCTTGGCCATACCTATCCCAGTTTTCATCTGTGAAATGTTGGAGAGTATGAAGGGGATGGCATCACATTTGCAAATGTGAAGTGGTTGGATAAGTGGCTTGGCTTTGGCCTACCATAAGGATATGTAAACCACTTGATTTTCTTGTGTTTCTCTAAATCAAAAATTAATTTTCTTTCCAACCTTGTATTGTATTGGGTTGTGAGAAATGTGTAGGTTTTAAAAACATCCATACATGAAAATCCATACATTTTTACACATCTGTCCTAATGTGAGCATTTATATGCATTTTTTACATTAACATTTTCCCTATTGGTTTGTGTGATTCTGCAGATTTTGTTTTAATTTTGTGCCATTTTAACTTACTGTATTTTAAAATGCATGTACAGTTTTCTGAATAATTTGTATTTCATTTCTCCAAAATACCTCATGAACATTTACAAAAGTACATTTTCTTGAAGCAAGGTTGAATTCAGCACATTTTTTTTCTATCTCTATCTAAGTCCTTGTCCATATGTTTGGTGATGCCATTTTAGGAATACTGAAATAGACTAGCCCCATTTGCATATGTGCATATATCTCTATTTATGTCCAGGGAAGCAGACAAAGACAATATTACATTTTTATTTTAAAGTTGTAACAACCAAATTATAAGATCTATGTTTTATTCCAAACTAAATTGTAGTCTTTTTCAGGTCTGTTTTTAAATAGAATATAAAAGGATTTCTGTCTTGAGTAGTGTATATTTGCATATGATGACCATGAAACTGAGATTGCTAAGTGTCAATATGCACATCAGTTTGAAAACTATGGGGCTGGACAGATGGGCAGAAAGGGGTGGTGAGACACTGCCCCTTTCTGTCCCAAGTGCTGTGGCCTTTGGGAGGCCTAAAAAGAACCAGCTCCTGGCGGGTTCTTTTTAGGCTGCATGCGGGTTGCCATTGGTGCAGTTTCACACCATGATGACATCTGCATGGAGCAGTGCTGTTTGGGCACTGCACCACATGGGTGTCATCATTGCATGCCCTGTCTGTACGGGGGCATGCCAAGATGGCACCCAGGGTCACGGTAGGATTGCTGAGCATGTAAACTCTCAGCTCCCATGCACCCCTAGTTCAGGCCCAGACCGGTGCAAAGTGCTTGTCTGTCGAGCCCCATAGTTTATCAGATGAACACAATGCATGAATCCCATTGTATCACATACTTAGCTGTACAGCCGGCCTTGGTATTGGTGGACTTTGCATTGGTGGATTTGAATGTCCACAGATCACCACACCATATATTATATAATGGCAGAATGTGCACAAAAGTGCATGCATGTTGCCATCCATTGGCTAATAAGACATTAGAGCTTCCATGTTTTTCATCCATGGGGGGGGAGCAGAACCTAACCTCTATGGATGGGAAGGGCCACTGTATTTCTTGCCATGGAATTTAATATGATCTACAACGGATCAGAATAGTTTTCACACCAGGACGATTGGCAGAGCCATTGAGGGAGGGTGGGGCTTTGATACTCTCCATGATAAGACCAGTATTTTCAAATGGAAGCATGGTCTAACAGACCAAGCTGAGGCACGTGATGGGGGGTAGAGTCAGTATATAAGGATGGTATGCCCCCCATCCTGCCTCTTTTGGGGGTTAGGGTTTAGCTTCCTGCATTAGAAGGGGGGAAATGAGCTTTCTTACATTGCCTGGTATATAATTCCAAGGATCATATGATTACAGTTTAAGAAAACTTCAGCCACTGTGAATCTTTATAGAATCATAAAATCATCCAGTTGTAAAAGATCACAAAGGCTCTCCATTCCAACCCTCTGCAATGCAATAATACAAAATAAAAGCACTCAAGACAGATGGCCATCCAGCCTCTGTTTAGTAACCTTCAAAGAAGGAGACCCCACTACACTTGAAGGCAGCTTATTCCACTGTTAAACAGCTCTTACTATATGAAAGGTCTTTTAATGTTTTGGTGGAATCTCTTTTCCTGTAGTTGGAATCCCTTGCCCCATGTCCTAGTCTCTGGAGCAGCAGAAAACAAGCTTGCTCCAACCACAATATGACATCCTTTCAAATATTTAAACACAGGTATCATGTCATACCCATATCCTTAAGACACTTCTCATAAGACATGGTTTCCAGACTTTTCACAACTTTTGTTGCCCTTTCTGGACATGTTCCATCTTGTCAAGATACTTCTTGAATTGTGCTGCCCAGAACTTCACACAGTATTCCAGTAGAGGCCATCCAACATATCACAATAACATTTTTGCTATAGTTCATTTTCAGATATGCTGAAACATTGAATGTAAATATTTTCTGTAAGCAAACTTATGTAGTACTTTTGTAGTCAAGAGCTCAAACATTAATATATTTTCATTTTGTAACTATTCAGTTTTTATCTTACAACGTGCAGTTATGTAAATTGTTTGTATTAAAATATATTTGAAGCAATTTTCCAATCATGGTTCCTATTCTCAGAAATAATTTCCCAGCAAGGTGTTCAGAGTGTCCTAACTGGACAGAAACCCATGAAAACTAGTTTAAAAACAAGTCTGAGGAAGCCTTTTTACCTAAAAGTCAACAATTATGCCTGGGAACAGGATTTTTTTTTCTACTTTTTTTTTCAATAGACAAATATTGGAATCTCAGCTATGAGGCATAGAAAGGTGCTTCTGTTGGACAAAAGATTAATTGCTACTATTCTTAATAACAGTGGCACAAGAATGCAATTTTGTGCTACTTACACAAGCAAATTTGTTCATGCAGGCTGAGTGAAAGTTGAACAAACACAATAGTTAGCACAAGAAAATGAATACAACCAAAGACAAAACCAAGCAATCAGCCAGGCAAACTCTGTTTTTCTTTGCTCTCTTGTAATAGTATGGCCTTTGGTCATTTCTATGAGTACTCAGTTAAATTCAGACAAATATATAAGATTGGCAAGTACAAACTTTTACAAATATATACAAATTGCACAATCTCTTCAAGTTACTGAAGTAACAATACAAAATATACTTGATCAAAAGTATTTTTGAGCCAGTATTTCTGAGTATATGAGAGCAAGTGTGGTATAGTGTTTAGAGGCAAGGATTCAACTCCTCACTTGGTTGTGGAAACCCACTGGGTGACATGAAGTTGAAGGCTTTCATGGCTGGCACCCATAGTTTTTTGTGGGTTTTTCAGGCTACAAGACCAGAAGAGTTTATTCCTGATGTTTTCCCAGTAGTTGTGGCTGCCATCTTCAGAGAATGCTGGCATGCCAGCATTCTCTGAAGATGGCAGCCACAGCTGCTGGTGAAATGTCAGGAATAAACTCTTCTGGAACATGGCCTCATGGCCTGAAAAACCCACAAAAAATCACTGGGTGACCTTGGACAGGTCACCTTCTCTCAGCCTTCGAGGAAGACAAAGACAACCCCTCTTGCCAAGAAAACCTTTCGATAGGTGTTCCTTAGATTTTCCATAAGCCAGAAAGGACTTGAATGCACACAACAGCTTCTGTGTAAGAAGAATTGGCATTATATTTCAGTGTTTGAAACAGTCTCCTATGGTAATAGAAAAGAAGTTTTCCATTGAAGTACTGTACACTATGGGTTGAATCCAGACTTCATTTCACACATGTGGAATACATGTTGTATAAGCACAACCAACTTATTTTACCATTGTGCAATGTCATTCCATGACTGCATTATCCTGATCCAATGTACTATGAGTATCAGACTTTTGTACAATGTCATGCAACATATCTTATCACTGCAGTACTTCCATCTATGCAACATTTTATTGGAACTGCACAGCCAGTGCATCTCTTCTGTGAGTACCTTTTTTAAATCTAAATGCAATTTTAAATCATTTTCATTTTCAAATGCTGCAAGAGTGCTGAAAAACCAAATTTTGAACAAGATGGCCCTGTTCTAAAAACCATGAATGTCGAGATGTATTTCTCAAGTCACCCCAGTGAGCACACAGCATTTCCCATCACTGAAAAGAGCTGCATTGATACAGAGTTTTAAGTATATACTACCAATAGACTGGTCTGACTGTATACAAGATTATCACCAATTCCTCCCACAGCATAATGCAGTGTTTTAATTTTACATATCTAATTATGAGTGTCACCTGGAGAATGAAAATACTTAACTAATTTTGATTTCTTTTTTATAATCTCACTGCTTTGCCTTGAGCTTTTTGTGCATTTCTGGAAACAACAATAAAGTTCAAATGATCCCTATTGCGGGAAGGGGGGGGAGGAACCTCACACATCCAACAGCCATCCCATGTTGCTTAGTGTCACTAGGAAATCACAAAAAAGATGGATCATTACTTTGTTGCTTGGTAAAGGTGCTACAAAAGATGGCAGAGCTTTGTATTGCACTCCCATGTTGAAATGAATAAGATTATCAAAGCTCACCTCAGTTTCTGTTTCCTTCTTTAAAAATAGTCAGACCACTAAAACATAGCTACTATGGCTATTATCATTCTTCAAAATACAGGGATGCACTAGGGATTCTGTCAAAACTATGACTGTAAAACTGCAATGTATTTGTGAATAATTTTGATTCAATTTTTTTCTCCCCTTGGGACTGAGTTTTAGCTCAGAAGTAATGGCTTTTGCCTATGTCGCTGGGTTATTTCCAGGCATTACAGAGACGACAGGATGAAATATGTTAATGCCTTGGGAGAGAATTGTGTTTTAGAAGCCCTTTTGACCTTGGTACTCCATTGGAGCTAAGGTTATCTGGATCCAACTGATAGGTGTTTGGCAAAACCCCAGAAAACATCATCAAACTTCCTTTAGACTTTCTATTTAGCAAAAGAGAACATCCCTGCTGGTTCAGGACTGACTACTGAAGTCAAACTCCAGGCAGGAGCTGGCAACTTAAATGATTTATTTACAAGGTTATATACACCTTCCTGGTTTTGTCTCCTAACCCAGGCCTGCATCAGGATTATTCTTTAGGTGAGGGATGATAGAGGTGACAGTGCATAGTTAATTCACTTCACCCAAACACAATGTGCTCTACAAATTTACATATGGGTAAACAGGAATAGATTTTCTGAATCTATACAAATATGTCAGAAAAATAAAATACACTAATGTTTGACTAAAATCAGAGAAAAGGTAGGCCCACTGCATGTGAAGTATGCTGTGGTTTATGAAAAAGAGGTTTGGAGTGAGAGATTTTTCCACATTTGAAATCTGTAAATGAAATCTGAATATGTATTTAAGACAATACTGAACTACACTATTACAGCATTATTTTTCAACATTTACATTAAACCGCTGGGAGAGATCATCCGGAGACATGGGGCGTGGGGTTATCAGTACGCTGATGACACCCAAATAGTCTTCTCTATGTCTCCGACTGATGCAGTGACTGGGGATGGCGTCTCTCCTCTTGTGGCGTGCCTGGAGTCAGTAATGGGCTGGATGAGGGAAAACCGACTCAGTCTGAATCCAGAGAAAACGGAGGTGCTCGTGATAGGTTCTCCTGGCCCAGGGATGGCGGTGGTTCCGCCTGTCCTGAACGGGATCATGCTTCCCGTAAAAGACTTGGTACGCAGTCTGGGGGTGCTCCTTGACTCGTCGCTCCACCTTACACCTCAGGTGGATGCGACGGTCAGGAGCACCTGCTATCAGCTTCGGCTGATCCGCCAGCTGCATCCCTACCTGGGCCAGAGGGACCTTGAAACGGTGGTACATGCTCTGGTAACCTCTCGATTGGATTTCTGCAACGCGCTCTACATGGGGCAACCCTTGTACCATACCCGGAAGCTACAATTGGTACAGAACATGGCAGCCAGACTGGTCACTGGCATACCCAGGGCCAGTCATATAACACCTGTACTTAAAGATCTGCATTGGCTGCCCATTCGCTTCCGGGCGCAATACAAGGTGTTGGTTATAACCTATAAAGCCCTACATGGCTTGGGCCCAGGATACCTTGAGGACCGCCTCTCCCCATACAATCCGCCTCGCACACTCAGAACATCTGGGCAGCAGCTACTGAGGGTCCCAGGGGCTAGATTAGCCTTCATAGCGAGGAGGACATTCACCATCTCAGCCCCGACCCTCTGGAACACGCTGCCCATAGAGCTCCGCTCGGCCACCTCCCTGGCACAATTCAGGAAGGAACTAAAAACCTTCCTGTTCAAGCAAGCATTCCCTGATATAAGTCCTAGTTAGTCCCCCCCCCCCCCCGACAGCAATGGTGAACTGGCTAGAAATGTATTTTAATGTAACTTTTAATTGTATTTTTATTATTGTATTGCATTTGTGTTGTGTATTATGTTGTACACAGCCCTGATTGATAGAAGGGCGGTATAAAAATAAAGCGTTTATTATTATTATTATTATTATTATTATTATTATTATTATTATTATTTACTGCTACAGCTGCCCCTTGTGGAATCCTGGGATATGCAATTCAGGCAGGGGTATTTAGAATTCTCAGCCAGAGATCTTTTAAGTTGCACTAAACTAAAAATCCCAGAATGCCACAGGAGGCAGCCATAACAGGAGAAAATGGAATAATAGCACTATAACAGTGTAGTGCGATGTTGTTTAGCTATGCAATAAGTATTTAATTGGTAAGAATGAATTACCTTTTTGTTAATCAAGAGTGTATTTTGCACCCTGTAGGTTTGCACTTACTTCAGATAACTGCAATTTCCCCATAAAAGATATTCAAATAATGGGGGATTTGTGTGATTGGATTCCAATATGCACTGTGTGTATCCATAACAAATCTGAAGTACATTAATTCCTGAGGTTCTTGGCTATCTTTTGTTGCATCTTGGCTGAGATCCAATATTAGTGTTGTCCATCTTACATCTTTGCTTGTGGAGTTTTATGTGGATTGCATTATACAGTGTTGCTGCTGAATTGAGATATTGCAGAAATGAATGCACAACCCAATGCATAGCTCAATATACAGTGAAGTGCACATCTGCTTGCACAATGTCACGGAATATGAAGGAGATTCTGGTCATTATGTTAATATATAATTGGAAAGCTGGTGTCCAGTAGCAGAATAGCATTGTGTGAATTCCACATTCATTTCAATGTAAATTTAAATATATTTTAAGTGTGTATTGCAGCTTTTTCACTGCCTCATAAAATTGCTAGGTCTCTTGCACATCATTTGACACAGGAAACTTTAAAAGTATTTTATGGATGTTCAAATGTATATTATCAAAAGCCAACCAAAATTGCAGTGACATCGTAAGGCCGGGGGCACAGTGTTGCAGACTCACAAAATAAGGGTGTGCAGGTTGGCTTCTACCTCCCTAGTCCCTCATGGAGGCACAAGAAAAGGGAAAGAGATATCAGCTGCCAGGAATGAAAGCAAGGTAGGACCCAATCTGCATCAAGTCAAGGCTGTCTCCTCCCGTCTCCCCTTGGAACTTCCTTGAGTAAGGCAGAAAAGGAGGGAGGAGATGGGGATGGGGCAATGGTAGAATGCCATTTTCTTTTGAAAATTAAACTGTATCCACTCACAGCAGAAGCCTGGTAGTCTGTTGTTGCAGAAGGAAACAGGAGATGGAGAAAAGAGGAATCTAGTAGCCTCTTTAAGATGATTGATTTATATTTTAACACGAATATTTGTGGATAGCAATCCAGTTCCCCAGACACAATGACTGAGGAAATGGATTGATATCCACAAATAATCATGCAAAATATAAATCAGTTAGTCTCAATTGTGGGATGGGGACTCTACATCCCACTGTAGAGTCTTCTCTTCTTCCCTGTGCTTTTCCTTTTCCATTCATCCTCAAATGTGAGATAATTTCCCTTCCTTATTGCCTTTCTTTCTCTGAAGAATGGTGAGCTCAGTGGAAATTTTCTACCGTTTGGGGCTGGTGGTGGTGGTGTCGAAGGATCATGTTGTAAGGTTTACATATGATCAAAATGGCCAGATCAAATCCAGATTCTAGACATTGTTCCCAGTAACTGCTAGAATCATTAGATGGCCCAGATGTTAAGATTACATTTTAAAAAAATTCCTGCCCTATCTAGAAGCTGGGATTGACTGCAGAAAAGGAAAGCCCTCTAATCCTAAGGAGAAAGAGCTTGTTTTTACTGGAAAGACCTCCTCCTCCTCCTCCTCCTCCTCCTCCTCCTCCTCCTCCTCCTCCTCTTCTTTGCTATAAGTATACCAGCACACAGCACATTGATTAATTTTACTGATAATATACAAAGTTCAATAAAAGAAAAATTTCACTGTCCGTGTTTTCTGTCTATTATTATTCATTTTCTATCACAATTGCTGAAAATAATTTGGTGAGGGAATGCAAAAAATAATGATCACTAAGTATCAAATAAGCTAGGTACACCAATACAGATCTGAGATTTTCAAATCGTTAGTTGTTCGGAAGACAAGTGTTTCAAAACTGCCATGCCACTTTCCCCAGTAACTGGATACTAAGGTGTTGTAAGGCTTAAGTCTCTTAAAATTAAGATTCAGGACTACAGATCCAAAGAAGACTAAACAGAACACCGGAAAGTCTTTCTGCTTCTTCCCAGAAAATGCAGACCTTCACTTGTTCTCTTCTTACAGCAGAGGAGTTTTAAAGGCTGGCTGCATCTTTGAGGAGCTTTATATTGTTGATCATTATTTTGATTCAATTCTTCCAAACTTTTCCCATCGAGATACCTACTAGTGTGCTGCTACCCTGAAAGTGGCACAGGTTTGCTTGTTCTCTCTCTAGTTTGTGTGATCTTCTGAGGAGCGTAAGTGTGGAATTCATAGACAAAATGATGGATGACAATCATTGGGAAGCACACACAAAATAGGCCATGGAAGTTCAAAGAAGAGGTTGACAATCTCCCCTTTCTGTTCTTCTCTCTCCTTCTTTTAAGATACAATGTCAATCAAATCAACATACAAGCATACATTTGAGGCAGTTTACAAATTTGCAACTCCAATTTATAGAGAAAAGAAAAAAAGAAAATTCCAACCCCCTGCTAGCTTTGTTTTCCTAAGTTCTGCAGGGAACCAGTTGAGTGGTTTTGTACTCAGTAGTCTGAGGGAGGTGGCACAGAAAAGTTCTTCAGAAGAATACAGAGCCTGTGTGTTTCACAGATTGATTGCTGGCTTTGATCAAAACAGGAGGCAAACCAACTATGCTGAACCTCATGGCAGCTCTAATTAGTATTGATCCAAGCAGTATTCACTTGTTGGGACAACCAGTGTCTTGTAAGTGATGTTATTAAAAGAAAACTCATTCAGTCGTATGCAATGATGATGATGATGATGATGATGATGATGATTTATTTATAACTTGCCCAATCACAAGGAATTGGGGTGGGTTACAACAAAGAAAAATCAAAGCAAATAAGCAATAACAATAAAATAACGAAGCAATTCACAATAGCAATAAATAGCAAAAAATACACAGCAATTGACAGCAGCAGTAAAATTAACAAAGCAAATTACATAGCAATAAATGAACAAAACAAGTAAAATAGAAAATAATCCCCATTGTCAATCCTCCATCCCAATCCTAAAAACAATATAAATGATACACACTCTTAAAACATTACAATCTAGGACCATAGGGGCAAAAAACAGCTGGGCTCCTGTGCCTGCAAAGTCTCTCTGCTGGTCCCTGGTGTTTTCTGGGAGAGGCTATGAACACAACAATAATGTTAATGATAATAACTGTAAAAGAAAATCCAGACTGGATCTCTCCAAAGGCCTATATGGTTGACCAACTTATTGGAGCCAGAGATGTGACAGCATTCTAAATAAAATTAAAAAAACAACTTAAATAAAGAGATAGTTTCACTGACAGCGACTACTTCCTCTGTTACACATAGTGCTACCTTCAAGAATGAAATCTTGAGGCAAACATATTAAAATTCAACTTTCCCAATATATTTGAATTTAATGTTAGAATTTAATGTTAGAATGTAAAATATTCTTGACTGAGGATCTTAGGGCTTTTGTGTCATGTTCTTCCTGCTAACAATACTCTTGCTAGTAGTAGAGAGCAAGATGGAGAGAGAGAATCATTGAGGAAAGCAGATAAAAACAAGACAGAAAATCAAGAACAGCAGTGAAGAATGACAATAAAAGTAGTAGCAAAAAAGGAAATCACAGTTGACAGGCCCAAACTCTACCCTGCCTGCTTTAAAAACAGGAAGTCTTCCCTTCTGGATGCAAGTGAAATAGGTTCATCTGTAGCATGAGAAAAGGGAAGTCTGACAGATCAGGTGACAGAATGGAAGAGTGATGGGAACATCTGACAGCAGCTGCTGCCTGTCTGCTTAGCTAGTTTCCTCCTTTTCCTTCATTTCACTTTCTTTTTTGTCCTTTTGTCTATTGGTTCATATATCCCATCCATTTACTTTACTCCTTGCTTACCCATTTGCTGACTCACCTTCCCATCTTGCTTAGTTTCTTTCTGCTTGCTCCCCCACATTTCAATTCTCTCCCCTTACCCATATTTTCTCTCCTCTTCTTTTGTTCTTTTCCACACATTCTCATTTCTCTTTTCAGTCTCTTGTCAACTGTCCTGCCGATCCTATTCATTTGCACTACTGATCTGTTTTCTTATTTTCCCTCCAATGTTGGCTTGCTCTTTTGTTCCCCAGTCTACTTCCCTACTATTTCCACGCATTTTCCCAATGAGACATTCAGGTCAGAGGTGCAAATTCATGATGTTTTAATTTTTTGGTATGGTTCTTAACACAGAGGGAATATTCTAAATTACACTGACAATATCAAAACAACTGGCAGGCTACCTAATGTGTCCATTGCAAATATTTCTCATATTCCTTTGTGGAAAAAAAATACCCCAAAACCAAGCACCTAGCACAGCATATCCTCATCCAGGAGTACATCGTTTAAAAAAGACAGAGGAAAATAAAATATGCCCAAAGGAAAACATTGAAAGCTATATGAAAGACAGAAGATCTTAAAATGCTAAGGGCCTTAAATCTTGGACTAGATAGATAGCATACGCGAATTCCTCTTGAACTCAAGCTGGTGCATCTTTGATGTATTTTTTGAGACAGATGTGCTTTGAGCTGAAGCTAGGCTTCAAAAGGAAATAAGTGTTCAATCGGAAATATTTTTTTCTCATTCATAGTTGAGTATAGAAGTGTCAGTTTTTACTGAATAGACAAAAATGGCCTGTGAGGCAGAATGTTGTCAATCGATGTGGGCCAGGCTTAAATGGTAGAAAGTTTGGATCAAATGTATCTGAAAGATCCCTTGTTTATCAGCAATGAAGTCATGCTTATGAGAAACCTATCCAAGACCAGAATTCCAACATCAAGGCTGAATGTGGAAGCAGAGTTTACGGGTAGATCAGATATCTGTGGAATTTATGGATATTCAATGGGATTTATAGGAATATAGAACTGGCCTCATACCAGGTTTGGAATTCTGATTCAGGAAGATGGTTGCACCTGCCTCCTCGCTAATTAGATGAGACCAATGCTCCAATGTGTGTTACCATCAGAAAATAAGAACTTGAATAGCTGCAGACATTGCTCTCAAGGATGTTATCTGTAGCCTCTATGTTAAGTCACAAACCATGAAACATGCATATTATTTATGTTTTCTCCCTTTCTAAAAGATTAAAGTTCTTCTTTCAAGGTTTCATTGCAAGCAGTAAGAATACAAATAGTTTTGATGCCACCTTTTACTTTAGCCATAGAACTTTTGGGTCCCACATTGGGAAAAATGTGGGATATAAATAAAAATAAACATGACCGTAACAGGATCTTAGACTTGCATAAGCCATTAAGGGCAGCCTTCCTTGTTTTGTTCAAACTTCATTTGGATTACTGTTTACAGATTAAGAAACACCACTGTTTTATAGGGATATTGATAAGCTGGAACATATCCAGAGAAGGGTAACAAGATGATAAAAGTTCTGGAAACTAATCTATGAGAAAAGATTGATGGATTTGGGTATATTTAGTCTGGAGAAGAGAAGCCTGTAAAGTGAAATGACAACCACCTTTAAATACTTGTAGGACTGTCATGAAGATAATAATAATAATAATAATAATAATAATAATAATAATAATAAGTTTTATTTATAGACCGCTATTCCGCAATGATCATAGCGGTGTACAGTAAAAATTGCAATACAATACAAAAAATTGCAAGGCCTCTCTCTCCCTCAAGATGGTGGTCGGGGGGAGGGCTCTTAGTCTTTCCAGGCCAGGCCTCGTCTCTCCCCCTCAAGATGGTGGTCGGGGGGAAGCAGTGAGCTTGCTTTATCAGAAAATAGGAGCCAAACCAATGGATTCAATTTAAAAAAAAAACCCTGGGAAATTCTAAGTGAAAATCAGAAAAAAAACTTCCTGAGAAAAATATCTATTTGGCAGTGGAACAGACTACCGTGGAAAGTGATGGGATCTCACCTTCAATGGACCGTTTTATACAGAGGTTGGATGACTCCTTTTAGAGCTGCTTTAATAGTAAATTCCTGCATTGGCAGTGAATGGGACTAGATGGCTCTTTGGTTTCCTTCCAACTCTTTAATTCTAATAAGGAATAGTTAGGAACTGAACAACTGCCATCATTGCACCCATTTGAGTCAAGATTAGCCATTGTTCAACTCTTTTGAGAGATTACACCTCCAGCAGAATATTGAGGTGCCAAATTTTTATTTTTCATCACTGTTATCTCAGTTTGGGGTGAAAACTCCTTTGTGTTATTTTTTTCCTTTTCCTTTTTGTATACACACATAGCACACACAACATGTCGGGCTAACTGAATGCAGGGACAGAAACAATCCATCTGGTATTATCACTTTTACTGCAAGACTCTTATCTCATTTTCCATTACTGTGTATTATGGAGAAATTGCTAAACCTATTAATGAAAATATTTTAAAATATTTATTTAAAATATACAGTTTTTCTCAGAGACGAAGCCAGTTTAATCAATGGTGAGAGACAACGAGATTGGATTCCAACAACATCTGTGTGGACACAGTTACTGTCTCTTATGAATCTAGCATCATATGTACCATTATTCTGGATGGAATTTGGCAGCATCCATAAAGTCTTTTTTTAGCCTTCCCCTACATGGCACCTTCCAGAAGTTTTGGAATTTCCCATATTTTCCAGCTAGGGGATGACATACCCTTTTTCCACATTGCCATTCGAAATACAAACCTTCAGTTATATTGCCCTTGCATGAAAAAAATGAACATTAGCAAAACTTTTCTTCTTATTAGGTATCTTTATTTTTGCACATTTCTATGATATTTCAACCTGGGGACTTTTCTCCAAAAAATTATCTGTGCAAAAATGTTGTTATAAGCAATTTTTTAAAAACCCACTTTTTCACAAAAATGTTCACAGACAGACAGACAGACAGACACACAATGCCATGATCATTGACTATTTTTTGGACAGGGCGCCTCAATGGGTCAAGACCTTCTTGAGGACAAGAATGTTTGTGAGTATTCTTTACATCTCTAATTGCAGTTTTATAAATCTGAAAATATCCAAAATGTTAAAGGCATAGCTTCTGACTTTATTTAAAGCAGTATAGAGAGACCTGAAAATTGTGGGGCTCTTATGCATGCTATGACAACATCATATGGAACCCTGTGGGGCAGTAACAGAGCTCCCTGTCTTAGAATTCTAAATATCCTCCCCTAAACTTCAGATTCCATGATTTCATATGATGTTACTAAGTCAGTTAAAGTGGAATCATAGGCCCGTTACATACAGGCTAAAAAGTACGTGCGGAGCGCGTACTAGGGTTAAGACGGGGCGGTGCTTCTGCACCGCCCTAACCCTAATGCGCGCTCCATGTGCACAAAATGGTGGCGGCCGTTCCACACGGCCACCGCTATCGATACGTGACAACCGTGCCGCCTCCAAATGAGGCGGCGCGGTTGTGACATATTGGGGTCGCGGCAGGGCACCTAGGGTGCCCTTTCCGTGACCCTGGAAGGAGCTCCCTTTCAGAGCTCCTTCCTGGTTTGGTCCGCTGGGCGCAGCCTTCAGACGGCTGCGCCCAGCAGACCAAAGGAGAAAGTGGCCAAACAGCCCCTTTCTCCTTCTCCCTGCCGCCGCGGGGTGTCCTTGTGGCTTGAAGCCCCAAGGACGCCCCTTTCCAGGCTGCGGGGAAGGGGTCTTTTGCCGCTTCCCCGCAGCCCGGAAAGCGGCGGATTGGAGCTTCAGCGGCTGCCGCTCTGGCCGATGAGGCCCCGATCTGGTGGGGAAAGGTGCGCCTACAGGCCGCCCCAAAGGGGCGGTCTGTAACGCGCCATAATGATACAATTGTGTAGTATGAAAGGGCCCTGTTGGCTACTATATAGGAAGAAAGAGGTGTGACTTGCCAGTGCCACCTGTTGATCCAGGATAGCATAGAGACTTGGTTTGCTTCACTTAAATCATCAGTCCCAGGTGCCACAGTCATGAAAGTTACATTCAGGTATTAGAAAGGATTAGGAGATGAAATGAAAATAAAACAGCAAAAAACATAATCCTTTCATATAGATCTAAGCATATGTATCCAAATAGAAATCATTATATGAAAAAAGTAAAATGGAATTATATGCAGTTTCACAAGACTGTACTGCTTTTGTCATCTCTCTTCTA